>NW_027418049.1:0-95205 GCF_009905375.1 Apium graveolens
TTGTAGCACGTAACTCCTGGCTTCGGCATCTTGCACTCATTCGCCAAATGTCCCTTCTGATTGCACCTATAACAGGTCATGCTCAGCTTATTGCATACTCCGGGGTGCCTTTTTCCACAGTGCTTGCATTTCGGTCTCTGGAACCTGTTTTCTCCAACTTGCCCTTGGCTTGCCTGGTTGTTCCCTTTTGATTCTTGCCTTTTGCCCAAATTTCCCTTCTTTGAAAATTTCCGCCCTTCTGGAAACCAATCCTCTTTATATTCCGATCTTGCGAACTTCAGCTTCAGACTTTCTCCATAAAATGGAACCTTCCTCTTCTTGTTGTCCCTCTCTTTCCTTGACTGCATCCCATTATTCTCAATCAGAGCAGCTTTCTGTACTACTCCCGCATAAGTTTCAAGCTCAAACATAACCACCCTATCTCTGATCCAAGGCTCCAATCCTTGCTGAAATTTCTTTGCTTTTTCCTCCTCAGTGCTGGTATACTTTATCACAAACCTTGACAACTCAGTGAACTTCTTCTCATACTCCAATACAGTCATGTTCCCTTGCTTCAACTCAAGAAATTTTAGCTCCATCTGATTCTGCATGTACTTAGGGTAATACTTGTCCAGAAATAACTTCTTAAATCTCTCCCAAGAAACCTGCTGAGTGACTTCCATAGCCTTTACTGATTCCCACCAATAGATGACTTCTCCCTTCAAGAAGTAAGTAGCATATGGCGTCTTCTGATCGTCTCCTAACTGTACCAACTCAAAAGCCCTTTCCATCTCATTGATCCATGTGTTAGCTATCACTGGATCAGTGGTTTCATGAAATGCAGGTGGATTCACATTCTCAAAAGCCTTGAAGGTGACAATTTGTCTAGGTGGTACTGGTGGTTCAGGTGGTTGGTGTGGCTCACGGTTATCTTGGTTTTCAATTCGTTGTTGAAGAGTTAGTTGTTGTTGAGTTATAGCATTGGTTTGCTGTTGCAAGGTTTCCAGTAGTCGAAGAATATTTGGGTCTGTGGTGGAGGTGGTTGTTGGGTTCTTCTTTTTGGGAGGCATGATCCTGAAATAAGAGTTGTGTCAAAACAGATATGAATGATACAATGATTCGAGGGTATCACATGGCATTCTCATTTACATATGGGGTCAAGTTTCCAAATTAAGCAGATATGATGATAAAAACATAAAATAACAGTTGAGAGCAAATGGAACAATAGCACATAATTATTGAAATTTTAAAGGTCACAGTACATAGGATTGGGACATAGTCTGATTCTAGGAATAAGAGGCTTATTTAAAGGAAAAACGGGAAACACTGGGGATTCCATAGAGTCTGATAGTACAACAACATGAAAGGTAAATGGAAAGAACTAAGGCTTCACTCCATCTAAACGGGGCTTGGTAGTCTTTTCCTCTCGAAGCGTCTTCACAATGCTCTGGAGCTCATCTCTGCCACCATCTGAATGACATACTGGCTGGTACGGTCCCGGTGCGCTGGCATCTCCTCAAGCTTAGTGTTGAAGTACTGAACCAAGGTCTCAAGTCTCGCAATCATCTGCTCCTTGGGCTTCCCTTCGTAGTTTCGGCTGTCCGGATACACGTTCTTCAGTCGGTCATACTTGCCCTGAAGCATGTCGAACTCGCGCCTCAACTCAGCATACACTGTGAAAGCAATAGTGTCGTTCGACCCAGAGGATGACGAGGAATGCGCCCTTTGCTGACAACTAATAAGAGGAGTATTAATAATAATTTACTTAACCTACTCTCTCGCATAATATCTATAACCTACACACAAATCTTATAACCTATTTGGGCTGTCCAGGGACTCTAAACCGTAGCTCTGATACCAAAACCTGTCACACCCCCAACTTTAACAGCAAAATAAATATAGCTATTACATCATTTTAATGAAGAATACACAACCAAATCCAAGATCTTATAGTTTAGGGTTTGGAACAGCCCAACACTACCAACTATTACATCTGATTACAAATACCGAGTCCTCACACAACTATTATTACTTATTCTACCTAAGCTCGAACATAAGCATCAGCATCACAGGTCTTACGGGCAGTCTGCTTGAATCTAACTATAGCTGCTAGCTGTAACATCAGGATAAAGCAAGAAGTGAGCCAAATGCTCAACAAGTGCTAACAGTATGACACAAAGCATAAATCGAGATATACTTTTAAGAATGTCAATGGAAAGACATAACCAATGATAACAAGAGATAAACTATGAGAGATGGCATCATTTTTGCTTGTATCAAAACAATTTTAAAAAAATCATGTCTTAATCAAAATCATTTTATGACGCTACGGATTACAGCCGGTGATCAGCCACGAAGTGATCCCGAACCTCGCTGGGTTCTAAAACATTAACGGGAATCCCTAGGCAACTTTTAAGCCTAATATAAGTGTGGAAAGGACTCGCATCTCAGTCCAGATCCACTATTCAAGAAAACATTTATCCCCCTTTGGGACTGAAAACCCATATTTTATTTATTTCAAAAGCTGATGCCGAATTGTAACAAAATCTCTTTTAACAGTAAACATTTTTATTAAGGGAATATAGATAAACTCGAAACACGGGAAATATGGTACTAAATCTCAGGGCCATGATTCACAAAACTTTACTCTATTAGGGTAACCAAAAGGTTTTCATATGTTAGAATTTGGACATGAAAATATGGTGAGACTAATGGATAATATGAAGGGGTAATGCCAAACTGGGCTCAAAGCAATGGTTTCTCATCAAGGTACAGGTGTTGGATCATTAAGAAGATAAGCTTCACGAATACTATGGGTGTTAAGGTAATGATCTCTAGCCCAGGATGTATGTATATATCAGAATTGACAAGCTTTAGGATAGGAAAGAGGGTATCAATCAATGAGGAATCATGTTGGTAAGTTTCTGACTATCAGAGTTCAAGGTAAGGTTCTATAGGGGTTCAAGTATCAGGATGAGATATCAATACTTAGGAATCATCATCATGTTAATCAAGAGGATCAATCAAGTAATATAACAACTCTTTATTTTATCATGGCATTTAACTATCATGGAAAGACTTTTGAACTACTTGCAATACATGCTTGAGGGTTCATGGCATCTCTATGTAATTCAAAGATAAGCGAGAGATACGCTTGATTTAAACATATCAAAATGACTCAGGATAATTGCATCGATAAATATATGAACTGTTTATAGTAAATACGAAGGTCAAGTTGAATCACTTGCCTTGAGATAGGCTGGTCTGGTCTGACTGGTAGGAGCAACTGGAGCTTCACTCGACTTTTATGGCAAGTTTTCCCTCGTCTCGAGATCCTACATAAATAATAATAATCCTCGTTGTAATATATTCTCACTAACTTAACCTATTTATAACTTGAAATTAAACACGGATGGCACTTAGGCCTATATGCACTTAATTTATATCCACCTTTATATTTCAAATGTACACACGTAGCCACATAATCACATATCGTATATTAATACCAAATAACACCATAATGCAACACTAGGCTTGGATGATCTCGACTCACAACTTAAATCACTTGGTCGCTAAACTAGACAAGATCTTCAAATTTTGGCTTCCTAACCCGATGTGCCTTTCCTAAATTATCCAAAACCTATTGACCCTCACTTGTGCCTTTTCTCTACTGACCTTATACTATCTTACAACTATGGTGGTCGACCTAATACTCACTTCTAAGTGTTCTAAAACTATGTGATAAGTGAAAGTGCTCACTGGTGCAAATTTCAGAATGACAACTATGGTTTCTTGAGTACATTAGACACTCTTAAACTACAAGTTTTCCTTCAAAACTTTTACACAAGACTCTCCTAACCTAAGGGCATCTCACAAACTTGATATGGCTCAAGGGCCTGGCTTGGGCCTTCTTGGGCCTAAGCTAAAAGTCCAAGGTTCCCCTGTTTTTCTGGGCAGAAAATGCCCTGACTTGAATTAACTTGTGACACATGGTTCTAACTCATATCCTATGAACTATGGTTGGAAAAACTTCTCTGACAATCCCTCTAACTAAGGCCCAATTGGGCCTAATGAGGGCCTACCCATGACATGATCAAATCTCCCTATTTCTAAGTTGCAACAAAACTGTCCCCTGCTGGACAGATTTTGTTATTCTACTTGTGCACCTAACCAAATGACATGCAAACCTCCAACCAACTCCTAAAACCTTTTATATACTCTCAATACTAACTTCTGGTAGCTTGGGCCTCAAAGTGCACACCAATGACATGGTCAGAACTCACTCTAAAACCTCAGGGTGCTATACTGATTTTTCTGCAGAAACTATAACTCTCATTTTCCAAGGTTTTGACTTGACAAACTCAACTACCAACAACTCAATACTTAAACCAAGACTTATACATGGTATTCTACTGAACTAACTCCCTTATTCTCAAAATAACCTTGGTGAGATCATCCTTACCTAAGGTACAATTATGGCAAAACAAAAGAGACTACACTTCACAAATCACAAATCTTCATGCTTTTGAAACAACAAGATATATATTTTAAAAAAGATAACCACGAATTATTACCATGCAACAAGAAGCATAAATCAATATTAACACATTATTCCTACTGAAATTAAGGCTCACTAACAAAATCTTTCCAAATGATCAAAATCTTACAACATTCTAAGAGAAATCCACATGCATGCATGCCTTCGGATTTTTCAAACCAAAACAACACATTTTCTACATATGTTCTATCATAAAATTGACATGCAAGAATAGCATAAGATATACCTAGATGATCACTTAGCATGCAAAGAGTTTTTATCAAATTTTCACCACAAAATTCAAGTCATTATCACATAAACATGCAAAAATTGATTTAAGCAACAAGAATAGTCTTAAGGACCATTCATTCGGCTCCCATATGGTCATGGCCGAATGAAATGGATGGGAATGGCCATTTAATCATTAAGAGTTTCCCTCTCAAGATTTGGCACTTCTCCATTCCTTGTAGTCCTCTCAAAAATAACCCTAAACTCACAAGAATCAAGGTTGTATTTTGAGTTTCACTAAAACCTTTACATGCAACCTTTAAACTTAAACTTTTCACTCATCACTCTTTGAATTATGTATGATCAAGATATAAGAAGTAACATTTACTTGATTGCAAAGTGGGAGCTTGAATGAAGAATGAAGAAAAGGGAGGGCGGTATGGCTTCGGCCAAAAAGCCGAGAGGAGAGGGGAGAGCCGAGAGGAGGGGGAGGAAAGGAGGAGTGTGGAAATGGTGGGGTGAATGTGGAGTAATAATCATGTTAGTTTGGTTTTTATTTGGCCAAAAGTGAGTGGATTTGAGATTTTACAAGAGTAACCTTCCAATATAGTTAGGTAGATTTGCATGCAAGGGTAAAGTGATAATTTGGTTAGTAGAATGAAAGTGAGTGGGGTTGGAAATGTCTTCCTTGCCCCTTAGTTGAATTGGAAGAGTATTTGCATGCAAGGGTAACCATGTAATTTGCTAATTATAACAAATAAAGATTTATAAAGATTTATTTTTATAAAATAAAATACAAGTTCAAAAATTATAAAATTTATACCATAAAATAACTTGGATTTTTAGAGACTTTATAAAATCATTTTCAAAATTTGTGAACAAAATACCTTTTAAAAGAAAATTTTTCCAAAGCTTAGAATATTCCTTATAAATCAAAAATAAAGCAATTTAATAAACTCTTGCTTTGAAAAATCATATACTACACAAAGCAAATTTATAATGCAGAAATTTTCACTCACACTAGCGTACAATCATTGAATATATTTTTATTTGACTTTAATATTATACCCAATCCACCAATAATATTACATAAAATGCCGGTCGTAACAGGATAACTCAACTAACAAATAAGAAAAAGATATAAACAGAAATGCAAAGTAAATAGCAGAAAAGTTCTGGATGACATTTAACCTTTTCCAGATTCCAAATAGATGTTCCTCTAGACTGAACATATCTTCAAGTAGTTTCATTTTCATTTGTACAACCACATTTCCTGTTGAGAAGCGCATATCTGTCTTGCTTCTCCCCCTATGAGAATCAACTGATTAAAGAAGATCACCTTCATTTACCACCTCTCCCGTACAATAGGATCCGCAGATAAAAACCAATGGTACTCCCCTTTTAGAAAACAGTTTATTCCCTTACTAGAAAATCACCTTGTGTTTACCACCTCCCCCGTACAATATGATCCATAGTTACAAACAACATGGTGTGGTGTAGTGTACAAATGTAGGATCTTTTTCTTCCTCCCTGCTATTTCTCCCCCTTAGTTGAGGAATCCTCCAAACTATTACTTAAGCTTTTATTTCCCCCTTAAAGAAGGAATGTATGCCGTCGTCTGAAGGAGTTCTCATGTTTCACTTGGTTGGAAAAGGAATAACAAGTAGTTTCTCTTTCTTCCTCACGGTGAGTGTGTGATTCTGTTTAGTGTACCTCACATGTGTTTCACTCTTCTCTCAACTCGTGTTTACACTCATTCTCACAAGTGTATCACTCCTCTCATAGCTCCAACATTCAGCTGTACCTGCAAGGAAAATCACCTTATCCATCCTTAAGGAGGTCACAGGTGGTGCAATGGGAGTTCACAAATTCCCATCCTTGTTAAACACGTCAGATGAATCTGAGTCATAATCTACAAGTTGCTAGTTTCCCTTTTAGGGTTCCAGATTTGAATTCTGGGAAGGTAAACAATGATCCAATGAATTTAGCATAAAGATCAAAGTTCCCTTCTAATGTCTGTGAAGACATTTCCTTGTGACTCATCAGGTAATATCTGAATCATTGTCAACAAGTTGTCGATCTGCACCTATATCAGATCCACTATCCGCAGATGCATCCAGGGGATTTAAGCCTGGGGAGGTAGACACTGACCACTGACATATGGCTTTTGGATCAGTATCTTCTCCTAACACCTGTAAAGGCAATTGGTCCATTAACGAACCTTGAACAATCGAATCTGACCTTAAAATGGTCAAAACTATTGTTTCCGTCAACTCATCCTTTGTGTGTGTAACATTTCCTTGTGCATCAAGAATTGTTTATGTTTGAAGTGGTGACACTACATCGGATACCCTGGCCGACAGGCAAATTTCAATAGACACACCCTTTTGATAGAATGAATCTAGTAACTATTTTTGAGCCTTTTCAGCCATTACATCTTTTTGAGAAGATGTATGGGGGCTAGCAGTTGTCTCGGTTTAAATACTACTCATCTTTGTAAGAGACAGAGCTGCTAGGTTGACTACAGAACCTTCCTATATGGTGCACTAAGGCACTATCTCCCTCACGCTCATTCATACTTCATTTTAGTGGTAAGAGAGTGTTGGTTGGTTCTGTTTTTGTGTTTGTCTTTACAGTTTGGGATAGAAGTTGTGAGTTTTCAACCTTATGACTGTCAATGAAAGAAAGCCATTGGAGATTGAACCTGTATCACAGAACATATGGCAATAGAGAGAAAATGATGTACAATAGTGATTTCAAAAGATTTTACATGAAATAAGAAATCACTAATGTATAAAGAAGTTTGAGTTCAATGATAGCATTATCAATATATCACTGCACATATAAAATAATGTGATTGTGCCTAGTGATAAGAGAGTTAAAAATATGATGACCCTACTAGTTCATATTAAACAATAACTTCAGTTAGAGTGCCATACCATGTCCTTGACGATTGCTTGAGTAGTACACTAGTTCATACCAACCTGAAGTGAGATTGTGAAGAAGAGATTGCATAGTCCAATAGATCTGCAGCTGCAAAGTCCATGAATTGTGGTGCATTGACTTCATCTTTTGACTCACCAACCAGGAGTACACTTGTACACATCTTACTAGAGTCCAATTCCAAGTGTAATGTGCATCAGGTGCCTGATATGTCATAATATTCTCAAGTCTCGTCACTGGTGCTATATGTTAGATACTGCTTCCTGATAATAACCTAGCACAATATATAAATTTACAATGATAACATTCCCATCTTGTAAATAGCCATATCCCTCAGATAAACCTTTACTGTTATCTCCAAAGGTACCCAGGGGGCCAGCTTTCTCAATCCACATTTGATAGCAGGGCTCTATCTCCGGTCATATGTCTTGATGATCCACTATCAAGAATCCACACTACCGGTTCCACTTGTTTAATGCCCTGCACTACAAATTGATTAGACCTTCTTCGGAACCCAAACTTGGTTGGGCCCGACATACTTGTAGAATTGTCCTTTGTCAGGCAAAACAACATTTTTAACTTTAATGGTCTCAACTTTCTCAATGACTGAACATTTGACCTTATAAACAGCCTTAACAAATTTTTGTTTAGGCTTAGGCACAAATGTCTCCTTTCTAGCCTTAGAAGGACTAGCAGTCTTAGACCTATCATACTTCTTGTTATTCACATGCTGACGAGGAGTAGTCTTATCATTAGAAACATGCTTACCATTAAAATAAGCATACATCATATTAAAAGCACAAGACATACAATTAGAAACACCACATACTTTATGAGAGTGATTAACAGCAGGAAATTTATGCATGGTAGACATGGCATTTTTGTTATCCAACTCATGTATGTCTGAGTTAGTCTCAGTTGCTTTCACAACTTTGACTGGAACTTTCGACATACTTGACTCGAAAACAACCTTCTCATTAGCATGATCTTCAGCACATATTTCTTCTTGAATAACAGAAGAGGTCGCATCAAATGGTTCAGCAATTGATGCTTTATAGATGGGTTCATCAACATCCTTAAGCACATGTGGTACTTCCCTACCTTTAGCATATACATGAGGAGGGGAGTTTATGCCTAATTCTCCAATAGCAGCATTGTAATCATAACCTATTCCAGATGTTTGATTAACAGCTTGTTTACTGTAGAACTCTTTAGCCTTCGAACAAGAATTGAAGTAGGCTCTAACCTTAGTCTCAAGACCGGTGATCTTGTCTTTGAGAATAGTTTCGAGTTTTTTATAACAGTCAACTCTATTCTCTAGAAAAGATACTTGTTCTTTTAACTTGTCTTGATTAATGTGCATAAGTCTTAATTCATTGACCTCTTTCTCAAGGTCTTTGATCTGTAAACTTAACAGTTCATTATCACGACGAGCACAATCTAAGTTACCTCCTAGATGATAAACTAATTCAGCATCAGTATATTTTACCTCTTTTCTTGACGATGAAGCTTTTCCATCAATAGCCATAAGAGCAAGATTCCCTTCTTCTTCATCTTTACTGTCAGTATCATCCCAGCTTCTTCCCTTTCCCAGATAAGCCCTTTCAGAGTTACTCTTCTGATTTGAATCATAAGAGTTCTTCCTTACTTGCTTTGGCTTCCTACATTCTGTGGAAAAGTGTCCCAACTCATTGCAGTTATAGCATCTGATGGTGCTCTGATGAACTATCCTTGTTTTGTATCCACCACTGCTGGTGTTAGAGGATGAAGATCCACCTTTCTGGAATTTGTTGTAGTTGGACTTGTACTTGAACTTGGGATTTCTCTTGAATCTGACATTGGAGAATCTCTTGAAAATTTGGGCCATTGACTCATCTTCCAATTGCTCCAGCTCTTCCAAGGAATAAAAATCATCACTGGATTGATTTGTAGTAGGAGGATCATATTCTGCTACTAACACATTTTCCTCAGCCTTGGAAAACTGTATCATTCTCTCCGACTGTTGAGATTGTTGTTGTTGTTGACCTTTAGCTATAAGAGCAGTAGATGTGCTGACCATTCTATCTTTCCCGTAGACTTCCTTTTGCTGAATCTGCTCCAACTCATAGGTTTTCAACACACCATAGAGTCTATCCAAAGAAATCTCACTCAGATCTCTAGCTTCTCTAATGGCAGTGATTCTATGTTCAAGATGAGTTGGCAGTGTTAAAAGGAACTTTTTGTTGACCTCCCTGATTGAATAATATTTTCCATTTATGTTCAGGTTGTTGATCAACGCATTGTACCTCTCAAACACTTCAGTAATTCATTCTCCTGGATTTGATTTAAAATATTTATAATCAGAAGTTAGGATCTCCAACTTGTTCTCCCTAACTTCCTCTGTACCTTCATTAATCACCTCAATAGTTTCCCAGATGTGTTTAGAATTTTTACAGTTCATCACATGTCTGTTCATCAAGGGATCGAGGGAATCAACTAAAATTAACTGAAGGCTGGCATCCAAGGAGGCTTCTTCTTTTTCAGCAGGAGAAAAATCCTCAGGCTCTTTTGGATAGGTTCTAGCTTTAGTAATCACAACATCATCTACTATCACCTCTGGTTCAATAATCATTGGAGTTGTTGGACCCTTCTTTAACAAGTTCAGATATTTGGGATTTGCAACTTGTAAAAACAAGAGCATCTTCTTCTTCCACATGATATAATTTTCTTTATCAAATAGTGGAATTTTAACGGTTCCAACTTTTTGTGAAGTCATTATGAATTTTTGAATAAATAAAAATTCAAGGAGTTGAAAAACCACAAAAGTCTAGGATCTTGATTTGTTCATTAATCAGAAGGCTCTGATACCAATTGTTAGGTCCCAATATGTTTGTAGAAGGGAGGGTTGAATACAAATTATACCGAATAATCGAATTTAGTGCGGAATAAAAAATTGAAACAAAATTCAAGTTAAATAAAAATATTATTAAACTTGAAAGGTGTTACAACAACTGTATCGATTACAAGGGATTTGTTAGGTCACACACACTGTAGAGGGGGTGAATACAGTGTAAAATACAATCAAATCGAACTTTAATATCTTAAATAACAGAAAACAAACTTTATTGAAACAATAAACTCTGTTACAGTATGGAACTGTTACCTCTCAGTGATGAACAAATATCACGAGAGCTGCTAGGGTTACAATGAATAATCTTCTCGAATATGATAACACTTATAGTGTAAACCCTATGTCTGTGTTTATATATTACACAATTACAAGATAATCGCTAATTGATATGGAATATAATTCTGCTTCCTAAAATATATCAATCAGATATCTTTTCTTCCAAGTATTCCATTCTTCACGGAACTCCTTCTTCATGCATATCTCTTCTTATGTTTATCTCGATCTTCTTTCCTTTAATCAGCTACTATCCTTATCTAATTGTCCTTCAGCACTTAAGTTCTGATATCCAACTTCTGATGATTATCTCCTGATAATATAAGTACTGATATCCTTAAGTCCTGACTTCCAGTATAAGTATTGATTCCCAGTTAAGTACTGATTTGTCCTGTTAAGTAAGATCTGAAAACTAAACATAAATCATATTAGCCATGACATTATCTAATATATCTAACAATCTCCCCCAACTTGTAAATTAGCATAATATACAAGTTTAACAGATATTTGATGATGTCAAAAATATTAAGTACAAATGCATGAGAATTAGACTAGATAGCTACAACTTACAGTCCTTAAAGCTTTACCAATATTTAACTTCTGATAACAACTTCAGTCTGTACAAATATCAGAATTTAAGCAGTTGTAGATCTTCGACTTAGCTTCATTTTCTGATCTCTCTGATGTCAGGAGTTGTTCTGAGATAGTTCTTCAACAAACATCTCTCAGCATATCTAAGTTCATCAATCATCCTCCTTTTAGCATCTTTAAGCTCTGCAATATCTTCACCAATTTGAAAGATTGCAGCCCTGAGATCATTAATCTTTGCTTTTCTTATATCCTGATCCAGTCTGATCAAATAAGCTTTATCAGACTCAAGATTGAATTCCACAGCCCTGTAACCTAGAAAGGTAGTTATAATTTTAGCAGTGTTGGGCTTCATTTCAACTATGTCATCCTTGTGATTTCTGTACTTTGGAACATATGTGCTGTCAGACTTAACAGAATAAAGCCTTTTCTGTCTCTGAATCTGATCCTTCAAATAGTTTGCAGCAGTTCCTGTCAATCTGTCATCCAATTGAAGTAAGAATAGTACATGCTCCAGTTCTTCAAAATACTTCAATGGAATGGCATTTTGCCTTATATGATAAACCCTAACATCTGTCATGAAGTACAACAAGATGTGTTCTTTCAAGTAGGTATGGTAAACCATTTGTACAGATTCTAGTTGATTCAATCTCTCAGGAGTTGCTCCAATACCTGGTTCACTCAAGGAAGTTGGATCATTGGTAGTGTTCAGTATTCTTCTTTCATCAGCACTTCCCAATCCAGTTTTATCTCTTGCTTCCTTTCCAGTAACTACTCTTGCTTCAAAATCACTTGCAGCAGTCTTCAAAGGTTGAGTCTGTTTTGCTTTAGTGAATCCTGGTAGGAGTGTCTTTGGTCTAACTTCTGATATCAAGTTAACTTGAGCTGTGTCAGAGGTTACTTGCTTCTTTGAAATATCAGAACTTACTTTATCTTGACTCTGAACAACTTGAGCCATGTCAGAGGTTATTTTAAGAACTTTTCTTGAAGTCAGAGCAAGATCATCCTTTTCATCAGTAATTTCTTCATCCTCAGGAGGCACATAAACCTTGATAGGTTCACCAACCTTTTCTTTACCCTTGGATCTTGGATCTATCTGCGGTTGTGATTTAGCCAATGTTGCTTCAGTATTTGTCCTTTCTTTTATCATAATGCCTTTGAGTTTTGGAAGTGGCTTTTTACCAGAAGCTTCAGATTTAGATGTGACTTTCTCTGATTTAAGTCTGGCTTCTTCCTCCATTAAACTCTCCAAGTCCATTCCTGGATTTTCCTGAAGAAATAACTGTCTTGACATTTCCTCATCAAGATCTAAAAGTTCATCAGAACTTATCCTTTTATCAGTAGCAGAACTTATTATTTTCCCAGTATCAGAACTTGTCATGTGACTTGTGATTTCAACTTTTCTTGATGTGAAACCTCTACCTTGACTATGACCTCTACCCATTCCAGAGCGTCCTTGATCATCCTTTTCATTATCCTTCCCTTTCAGTGTCTTGTCAGTCTTGCATTTGGACTTAATTACTTTCTCCCCCTTTTGGCATCAGCAGGAAGTAGAAGAGAGACAAGCAATTCCACTGAGGCTTGGATTTCAGTAAGTTGAGATTGCTGAGAAGCTTGATTTGTCAGAATATCATTAATCTGAGCTTGTTGTTTCTCTTGAGTCTTCTCAATATAAGTAATCCTATCAAAGGTAGGTTGGAAGAACTTTTTCTTATCAATCTTTTGAATTTGTTCCTGTTTGATGAATTCTTCATGAATCTTGTGTAGCTCTGCATGAGTAGTTGAATGAAGACCTTGTAGATGTTTAGTACTCAATGCAGTGACTCTAAGCTGGGTTTTGAAATCATCAGAATTTAACATTTCATCAGCTTTAGTCAAGTGCTCAGCAAGATGCTTTTCAGTTGGAACACAGGAAACTGAGTTCCACTCCTTAGTCCACTCATGTCCTGCAGGAGTTTCACTCCAAGGCACTGGTGCTTCTCTGGTAACAAACTTCTTAACAAGTTTAGACTTAAGAATAGTTTGTTGAGGAGCATGTCCTGAAGGACCTGCTGCATCAGCATCTGCATTTGGAGCAGCATCACCAGTATCTCCAGCATTTGCAGCATCAGAATTTACAGAATCAGTATCTTCGGATAAGACAACAGTGTGAGTAGCAATGGAGGCTTCAGCATCCTCTAATTGCTGATCTGGTTCAAAGGTCTGATCAATAGCCATATCCTGATGCTCACCTATATTCTGATCATCAGCATTTAGATGCAGAGAAGGTGTAGTAGATAACTCTGGAGTTTGAACAGCATCAGTAACAAGTGTTGTTGATAGATTATTTGTTATTGGAGCTTCTAGGAAAATTACTTCAGGCACAACCAAGTTTTGAACATCAATATCAGCACTTGTGCCTGGATCAACAGGAGATACAGATGGTGTGTTGGCCTTTTCAGAAACAGCTTCCTGAGATGGAGTTGATGGAGAAGAAGTGACTTTAGCAAATTCCTTTTCTTGTGAGATCAGAGATTCCTGATCCCCTTCCTTAACTGCTTCATCTTCATCATCTGAAACTGGCCTATTTGCCCTCTGTTTCTTGTATCTCTTTGTAGATTTGGATTCCTTGGGAGTTTCAGGAATTGTCATTCTTCTAAGCCTCTTGAGAAGCCTAGATCCCCCAATTCCAGAATCCTTCTGAGAAGTCTCTTTCTCAGCTTCATCAATAACAGGTTCTGAAGAAGGAACCTGGTCCTCAGTATCAGATTCATCTCTCAAGGCAATCCTCCTTCTCTTTTGAGGTGTTTGAGGAACAGTCTTTGTCCTCTTTGGCTTGGAAGATGAAGGCTTCACAGTAGGTACCGAGGTTGAGGGTTGAACTGTCTGTGAAGTGGAGAGATAGGATTTGATATATTGCCTGAGGGTTGGTTGAGTAGAATGGGTGGTAGGTGCTGATGGTTGTTGTGGTGTTTGGGAGGTTGTTGTTGGTTGGACATCAGAATAAACAGATCTATAAGTATCAGGATCAGCATTTACTAAGATATGTTTTACAGATTGAGGAATCTGTAAAGGTCTAACCACTGATTTCTTAGTGTCAGCATTTATCAAGTCATTAAAGTAACGTTTTGCAACCTTAAAAGGTGGAGTTGAGGAACTGACTAATTGAGGTTCATCAGTACAAAAAGTATATATAAGTTGACAGAATCTAGCAAAGTAAACAACATTCCTATCCTCTGTCATCCTATCCCCAATAAAACCAATTATAGCAGTTGCAAAATCAAAATGAGTTTGGTTTATAATAGCATACCCGATGTGCTGACTCGGAATTGGGATAGCATCAAAATTCGAACACTTGTTCCCAAAAGCTTTAGTGATGCAGTCGAAGAAGAAGCTTCATTCTCTTCTGATATGAGCCCGTTTCAACTGCCCAAGCTTTGCCAAACTCTGTTCATACCCCAAATGGGCCATTAAATCCTGAAGAGCTGATTCCTCTGGAATTGAAAAGGTACATCCTTCTGGGAGATGTAGAGCCTTGCGTATTGTACCAGGAGTGACTGCATATGAAGAATCACCCACTTTGAAAACAATACTAGGAGTGCCATGTGTACCACCATTATCAAAGTGCCCAGTCCGCCAAAATATCAGAACTTGTTGGCTCGAAAAGACTGAAGGTTGGGTCAATGCATACCCAATCTCACTATGTGCAAGAAGATCTTGCACAAAATGCAATTCAGATGGAGCTTCAGCATGATCAAGAATTGCAGCATAGTTATTTGGAACAAGCTTAGCTCCATCAATGATTAAATCCTTAGGTGCCATGTGAAAAATTGAGATTTAAGAGTGCCTGTTAGGTGTTTGAGAAAATGTCTGTATGAAAAACCAACGTAAGAAGAAGAAAGAGAGTAAAAGCAAGTAGAGAAAAAGTATGAAAGGAAATAAAAGATTAAAAAAAATCTTCTCTCTGTCTTACTTATACTCCTTTTTAAAAAAAAATGTAACCGTTGGACACCTGTCAGACATGCAGTAATAACGGATAGTTACTGGGCTCGAGAAAACAGTAATCATTACTTACCCACTTGCAGTTTTTCAAGGAAAAACCGTTCCACTTACCCAGATATTCCATTAATCAAGGTGAAACAGTTTTAATTCAAAATTGAAACCGTTCCCACTTATTTAATTATTTTTCACTGCAACATTAATATTCTGAAAATAAATAAAGTAAAAATGACCAAAATAAATTAGATGAGTAAGTACTGATAAAGTAAAATCAGAACTTAGAATTTATATGGTCATCAGAATATGAATATTTATCAGGATTTATCAATGTATTACAAAATATCTCAGAGACAAAATCTTGAAACAAAAACAAATTTCATTAATATATCAAGAGAATACATTCATGAAATTGAAAGTACATCAGAATTTATACAAGATTTCCCTAAGCTGCTAAACCTATCATCAACAGCCTTAGTCCTAGCTCAAGAAGCAGGGCAAGGCTGATGATGAAGAAAAACAGGAAGAAGAAAATAAATCATTTCTTCTTCCTACTCTCGACAAACAGAATGGCGAGTCGAATGATTCGCTCTTGCTGGCGGAGAGCTTCTAGCCTTTCCTCCTCCAATCGCTCCAGATGGCGATGGTAATCCATATAGAAGAACAGGAGGTGGGTAAGTACCTCCTGTGGAACAGAGTCACATATCTCATTAGGAATGGCAGTGACGTGCCATTCCTGCCGCCAATCGGCACAGCTTAGCTCCATATTGAAGGTTTCGTAGTTCAAAAACATGTTGTATCTGACCATGGTGTTTTTGATAGAAAAAGTATGAAGGTAAGTTTGTGAGAAAAGATTTGATGGGAAGGCTGATGTGAAGTGGTTGCTTATATAGGCAGGAGAATGCCAGGAGACGCAAAGAAATTTAATGTTGAGAGGTAGAATTAATTCTACCTCGTCTCCCCAGACTTGGAAAAAGAAAAACATTCATTGGAAAGAGAAAACATGGTTTAATGCACACAAGAAGCAAGTAAAAGTTGACTGTTCAAGTACGAATATCACTAACACTAACCATAGTGACTATTAATCTTCCACTTCACATATTTTAGTTTGAACCGAGACTGTTATTAAATTTTATCCACAGATAAGTCAAGTAAAGAATTAGACTGTAATATCAGAACTTAGACTTATATCAGAACTTAACAGTCATCAGAACATAATTTCTTAACTCGAAAAAGGAATGCCTATCTTAGGAAGTCCTCACACAAATTCTGATTTATATTCTTCAGAACTTAATCATCAGAATATGTAATCAGAACTTGTCCTCAGAATTTGTGCAATGAAACACAATGAATGTTCATCTAAAACAACATAGATCACCACAGTAATTTTTATCATTCATATGGAGTGATTAGTGTGTGCATTAAGCTAAATATCAGACAAAGAGTAAAGTCTGATTCACTTCAGTACATCTTAGAAATAAGGCATAACTAAAACTTTGCTAAAGAGCTGTCATTATCCTGAAACCTACTGATGAATGAGTTCATGCTTGAGTCCACCTCAACTATTTTGTGCTAATTTTATGCATCTTTTTAAAGTCCATTTCACAGTGGCTTCTCAGTGTAAGTGAGTCACGACTGCTTATCAGAATTTATGTTATTATCAGAGTATTTCTCCAGTAATCATAGAGTGTGAAAAGCCACCAAGAAAATATTTTAGTTGCTTTTCTGATGCATATTACTTAATACCAGCAATGCACTTGGGTCGTCCCTTCCACATTTTTACTCTAGATCTCAAAGGAGTACCTGATTTTATTCTTTGATCCTTTTGATTTTTCTTTTGATAAGTGAGGTTTATCAGCACTTAGTGCATCCAGCAGATTTACTAGTATCAGAACTTAACTGATGAGTAGCATTATTCTAATTTATGACTTAGTAATAAGATAGACAAAGTAAACTCAACTAAGCTCAATTATCAGAATTTGCTTGTGTCAATAGATTTCCACAGAAATAATTACTTCTTATATGGGATCCTTTGTTTATTGAAGACTACTAGGTCAGCATCTAGCACAGTTATCCTCATAGGATTGAATAGTTACTTAAATAGACATATCACTTATCAGAGTTTAGAAACATATATCAGACAACAGTCAGTACTTAAACACATTTGTCAATTAAGCACAGAATACATAAAGAGATTAAATTCTGTAAATACTGATCATAAAGTCTGATATAACAGAACAAAACTAAGCAGATTTAGAGAAAGAACCTGAAACCATTCCAAGTTCATTTACCAATCTTGTAAAAGTGGCTTCACACAATGGTTTTGTGAAGATATCTTCTAGTTGTTGATCTGTTGGAACAAAGTGCAATTCCACTGTACCTTCATCCACATGTTCCCTGATGAAGTGATACCTGATGCTGATGTGCTTTGTCATAGAGTGTTGAACTGGATTACCTGTTATAGCAATAGCACTTTGATTATCACAGTAAATAGGGATTTTGAAATATGTTAACCCATAATCCAATAACTGATTCTTCATCCAAAGAATCTGTGCACAACAGCTTCCTGCAGCAATATACTCTGCTTCTGCAGTTGATGTGGAAATTGACTTTTGTTTCTTGCTGAACCAAGAAACCAATCTGCCTCCAAGAAATTGGCAGCTTCCACTTGTGCTTTTCCTGTCAATTTTGCAACCTGCAAAATCTGCATCTAACCTATTAGTTTAAAATCTGATTCTCTAGGATACCACAATCCCAGATCAGCTGTTCCTTTAAGATACTTGAAAATTCTTTTCACATCTATTAAGTGAGGTTCTCTTGGATCTGCTTGAAATCTTGCACAAAGACAGGTAGCATACATGATATCAGGTCTACTAGCAGTTAGATAGAGTAGAGAGCCAATCATACCTCTGTAATCAGTAACATCTACTGATTTACCAGTATCCTTATCCAGTTTTGTTGTAGTGGCCATGGGAGTGGATGCACTTGAACAATCTTGCATTCCAAATTTCTTCAGCAAGTTTTTGGTGAACTTAGTTTGACAAATAAAAGTGCCTTCTTCATACTGCTTGACTTGAAGGCCCATAAAATAGCTAAGTTCCCCCATCATACTTATCTGATACCTTGACTGCATCAGTTTGGCAAACTTCTTGCAAAGTCTGTCATTTGTAGACCCAAAAATAATATCATCAACATAAATCTGGACCAGAAGTAAGTCCTTTCCATGGTTGAGGTAGAACAGTGTTTTGTCTATTGTTCCTCTGTTGAATCCACTTTCCAGAAGAAACTGAGCTAAAGTCTCATACCATGCTCTAGGAGCTTGCTTAAGTCCATAAAGTGCTTTATCAAGCCTGTATATATAATCTGGATGTTTGGAATCTACAAAGCCTGGAGGTTGTTCAACATATACTTCCTCCTCTAATTCTCCATTGAGAAAAGCACTTTTCACATCCATTTGAAAGACAGTAAACTTTTTGTGAGCAGCATAAGCCAAAAATGTCCTTATGGCTTCTAACCTAGCAACTGGTGCAAATGTTTCATAATAATCAATTCCCTCATGTTGAGAATATCCTTTTGCAACCAGCCTTGCCTTATTCCTTGTAATTATGCCATCACTGTCAGTTTTGTTTCTGAATACCCACTTTGTACCAACAACAGATCTATTCTTTGGTCTTGACACTAGGGTCCAGACTTTGTTTCTTTCAAATTCATTTAACTCTTCCTGCATTGCTTGCACCCAATCAGCATCTTGAAGAGCTTCTTCCACTTTCTTTGGCTCAGTCTGAGAGAGAAAAGAATTGTAAAGACATTCGTTTGAAGTACCTGTTCTAGTTCTGACACCTGCATCAAGATTTCCAACTATCAAATCAGGTGTATGTGATTTTGTCCACTTCCTTGCAGATGGAAGGTTTTCTCTAGAACTGGATGCTCCCCCATGATCCATGCTGTCTTCATTTTCATTTTCTGATGCTCCCCCTAAAACTATGTTCTCTGAGTTGGATTCTTCAGAATTTAGATTTCAGCACTATCAGAACTTGGCTTATCAGAACTTGACGACTCAGAACTTGAAGAGCCAGATGTATGTTCTGATGTTTCTTGAGATGTGGTATGATCTTGAGTATGCTCCCCCTGCATAGGTGATCTTCCTTTGGCGTAGTCACCATAGTTTCAATAACATCAGAGTTTAATCCATCAGAGTTTATAGTATCAGGACTTAGACTGTCAGGATTTTCAGTATCAGAATTTGAGTCTTCATTTTCAAATCTCAGCTGATCATGATCAATAAAATCTTCAAGACCAGTAATCTTCTTGTCATCAAAAGAGACATTGATAGATTCCATGACCACTTTTGTTCTCAAATTATAGACTCTGAAGGCTTTTGTGGAAAGTGGATATCCAACAAAAATTCCTTCATCAGCTTTTAGATCAAACTTAGATAGCTGTTCAGGATGAGTCTTGAGAACAAAATACTTGCATCCAAATACATGAAAGTACTTCAGATTTAGCTTCTTTTTCTTCACCATCTCATATGGTATTTTTCCTTGCTTGTTAATGAGTGTTGCATTTTGAGTAAAACAAGCAGTCTGCACAGCTTCAGCCCAGAAATAGGTTGGAAGCTTTGCTTCTTCAAGCATTGTACGTGCAGCTTCAATGAGAGTTCTATTCTTCCTTTCAACAACTCCATTTTGCTGTGGATTTCCAGGAGCAGAAAATTCCTGCTTAATTCCATGGTTTTTGCAAAACTCTTCCATTATCAAATTCTTGAACTCAGTGCCATTATCACTCCTTATTGTTTTCACAGAATCTTTGACCAATTTATCCAGATGTTTGACATGATCAATCAAGATAGATGCAGTTTCACTTTTTGTGTGCAAGAAATACGCCCATGTGTATCTAGTGAACTCATCCACTATGACCAATGCATATTTCTTCTTTGCAATAGACATGACATTTACTGGACCAAATAGATCAACATGTAGTAGATGATAAGGCTCAAGAATTGATGATTCAGTCTTGCTCTTGAATGAAAATTTTCTTTGTTTGGCCTTCTGACAAGAATCACAAAGGCCATCACGAGCAAATACTGACTTTGGCAGTCCTCTCACAAGATCTTTCTTGACCAGCTCATTTATATTGTTGAAATTTAAATGAGAGAGTTTCTTGTGCCAATTCCATCTTTCTTCAATTGATGCTCTACTCATCAGACAGAATGCAGAACCATCAGTACTTGTTGAAAGCTTAGCTTCATAAATGTTACCACGCCTGTATCCTTTTAGAACAACTTTGCCTTTAGATTTACTCACAACTTCACAGTGTTCTTCAAAGAAATCAACATGATAACCTCTATCACAGATTTGACTTATACTCAGCAGATTGTGTTTAAGTCCTGAGACCAAAGCTACTTCTTTAATGATGACATTCCCAAGATTGATATTGCCATATCCCAATGTTTTTCCAATGTTGCCATCTCCATAAGAAACACTTGGGCCAGCTTTCTCCACAAAGTCTGATAGCAGGGCTTTATTTCCAGTCATATGTCCTGAACATCCACTGTCCAGAACTAGAATATTTTTCCAGTTGCCCTGCAATCACAAAGACCACTAATGATTAGTTTTAAGGACCCAGACTTGCTTGGATCCTTTGGCCTTATCAAGTTTGTTAACATTTGCAGTGGATTTAGCATCAGAGTTTATGTTAACATTTTTCTTATCAGAACTTACACTATCAGACTTTGAATCGGAATTTACACTAGAAGGAACAATGGAAACTTTCTTCAAAGAAGGTTTTAATTGATAATAATCATAGTACAAGCTATGATATTACTTACAAGTATAAATGGAATGCCATAAACTACCACAATGAAAACAAGGATTCTGTGGTTTATATCTAACAGACTGACTCTTAACTCCTGATTTTGAAGGTAAGGAGTTAATGTTCTTATTCTTCTTGCAAAAAGAAGCCAGATGGTTAGAACTTCCACAGTTATGACATGTTTTCCTAGGAGCATCAGGAATAGGTTTATAATCATTGCTTTTATTCACACCTTCCTTTCCATTCCTATTTTTCCTAGGTGATTTTACCTTGTTTACATTCTTAACATCTTTCAGCTTATGCTTAAGCTGCTTCTTAGTCATTAAGCCTATGTTTACTTCAGCTGTTTTTTCCTGTTTTAGTTTGTCAGAAGTTAATCCCTCTCTAACTTCTGATTTATCATTATCAGACTTTACAGTTACAAACTTAACAGGTTTTAACTTTGGCTTTTTCTTAACAACAGGCTTAATTTCTACAGTTCCTTTATCATTCTTATCCTCTCCATAACCTAAGCCCTCTTTCCAATTTTCACTACTTAGCAAATTTTGAGTTGTTCTGCCAGAGTTAGTCCAAGTCCTGATTATCTCTCTTTCCTTTTCTAACTCAGTTTTTAGAGATTCATTCATTTTTAGCACTTCATCCCTAACATAAAAAGCATCATCTCTATCCTTCTGAGTTTGATGGAACATAACTAACTCTTTTTCTAAGAAATCATTTCTTTTCTTAAAAGCAAGATTTTCAGAAGTTAATCTTTCACATGTTAAAGTTTGATCTCTATAGCTAACAAACATGGTTTAAAGATATCTTCTCAACTCATTAATATCATCAGTATGAAAAGCATAAGTAGTCTGAGGTACCTTTGTTTCAGCAGCTTCAGAACTGCTGTCAGCACTTCCTTTATCAGCATTTTCCATCAACGCATAGTTCTCCTCACTTTCAGAGTATGAGGTGTCTGCCAGCTTTTCTGCTTTGTGACAAGAGTCTTGCCTTTGTCACCCTTTACCTTCTTCCAATCAGGAGATATGTGGCCTTTCTCACCACAGTTATAGCATTTGACATTGGTATAATCTCCTCTATCAGACTTTCCTCCTCTGCCTTCAGATCTTCTGAAATTCTTCTTATCAGAACTTATGCCTTTCCTGGAAAACTTCTTTCCCTTCCTGAACTTCCTGTATGCAATCTTTGTGATCCCTTTCACCATAAGAGCATACAGCTTCATCATCTCCTCGTCAGCATCAGTCTCAGGCAAGCTTTCAGAATCTGAGTCATCATCACTTTCAGAACTTGATGACTTAGTTTCAGACTTTGTGAACAGAGCTTTACCCTTGTCTTTCCTTGAGGTAGCTGCCTTGGGGGATTCTTCTTCAGCCTTAAGAGCAACTGTCCTTGACTTTCCTCCTTTCCTCTTGCTTCTTTGTTCCATCTCAAGTTCATGAGTCTTGAGCATTCCATAAATTTCATCAAGAGTTGTTTCATCAAGATTGTAATTGTCTCTTATTGTTGTTGCCTTCAAATCCCAACATTCAGGAAGAGCTAACAGGAATTTAAAGTTTGAATCTTCAAGATCATACTCCTTATTAACCAGTGACAGATCATTCAAGAGTTTGACAAATCTATCATATAAATCAGTCAATGACTCATTAGCCTTTGAATCTTCCTGTTCTTCTTAATCGTATCAGTTCCCTGACACCTTGTTTCCAGGGCATCCCATATCTCCTTTGCAGTCTTGCAGTTTATTACCCTGTTTGACATTACATTATCAATGGCACTATGCAGTAAGTGTCGTACCTTAGCATCCTTAGCAATTGATGCGATATCTTCAGCAGTATAATCACTCTTTTCCTTTGGTACAGTCTTTGCTGCCTCACCTGTAACTGCAACAGCGAGCTTGGTTGGTTTGTGAGGCCCTTCCTTGATTCCATCAAGATATTCTGGATTTGTAGCTTCCAGAAACATGGTCATCCTCACCTTCCATATGGCATATTCAGATGGTCTCAGTATGGGAACTCTGATGGTTTCATACCGACTTTGGATTTGTGTCTTTGGCGGTTCTTCAGTTTTGGTAGGCTTAGTTGGAGTTTTTGTGTTAGACATGATTGTGTTTGGATCTTTAACTATATGTGTGTTAACAGATACGCTCTGATACCACTTGTTAGGTCACACACACTGTAGAGGGGGTGAATACAGTGTAAAATACAATCAAATCGAACTTTAATATCTTAAGTAACAGAAAACAAACTTTATTAAAACAATAAACTCTGTTACAGTATGGAACTGTTACCTCTCAGTGATGAACAAATATCACGAGAGCTGCTAGGGTTACAATGAATAATCTTCTCGAATATGATAACACTTATAGTGTAAACCCTATGTCTGTGTTTATATATTACACAGTTACAAGATAATCGCTAATTGATATGGAATATAATTCTGCTTCCTAAAATATATCAAGCAGATATCTTTTCTTCCAAGTATTTCATTCTTCACGGAACTCCTTCTTCATGCATATCTCTTCTTATGTTTATCTCGATCTTCTTTCCTTTAATCAGCTACTATCCTTATCTAATTGTCCTTCAGCACTTAAGTTCTGATATCCAACTTCTGATGATTATCTCCTGATAATATAAGTACTGATATCCTTAAGTCCTGACTTCCAGTATAAGTACTGATTCCCAGTTAAGTACCGATTTGTCCTGTTAAGTAAGATCTGAAAACTAAACATAAATCATATTAGCCATGACATTATCAAATATATCTAACAGGATTAATCTCAAATTAATTATCACAAATATAGAATAAATTCGACATGAACTTTTTCTATTTTTGCAATAAAAAGATTCAAATACTAAACGCAATTTGAATTAAGTTCTAGGGATTTTGATCCGCTAGTTAGTTACACAAGAACAAGATAAAGATTTCTAGTGGTTTGGATTTAACTTTACAAACTAGAAATTATGATCTTGAAGTTTGCAGATGAAGGATGAAATATTGTCTTCTTTTTCTTTTCAGCTGTGTTCTTGTTTTTGACTTGTGTTCTGTGTGTATATTAGTCTTCTGATTCTTCTTTTCTTTTTAAAACAATCAACAGACTCTCATTGAACTGTCAAGACAATCCTGAGCTCAGCAAGACAATCGGTAGGACTATTGATTGTACTAGCAAGACAATCTGATTGAACTACAATGACTTTCGGTATGACAATCAGTTGAACTAGCAAGACAATCTCCTTCCCAGTAGAACTTTCGGTATGACTATTGAAATGACTTGGCATGACAATCGGTATGACAATCCAGATTGCCATGCTAGTTCATTTTCAATTGTCTTGTTGATTTAAGACTGTTTTTAATCCAATTAAACTTCTGAAAATTCTTAATATTAATTCTGAATTAATTAATAAATTAATTCAATTAATCAATAAATTAATCTTTGCAGATATAATTTATTTTCTTAATTAAATTATATAACTTAATTAATTAATAGAGAATTAATACTAATCTTGAGCAGCAACCATTCTTCTGAAAATCTTCTGATAATCACAGTCAATTATGAATCAATTCCACCACTTCACTGTTGACACTCGATGTACTGTCTGGTTCATGAGTGACTAACTTCCGTGACATTTCTTCATGTCTTGACTTTGATACTTGATTTTCTTCAGATTAAATCCTTGTAATTCTCTGATACTCTGACGAGATCTTTGTCACTTGATTAAATCCACAATCTTGATTTGTATCACTGAGGCTTGATCAATTTCTTGAGCTTCTTCTAGTGAATAAATTCCTCAAGTCTGTAGATGAACCTTGTTTCTGAATCCTTTGACAGATATTACTTTGCGAGATCTCTTTGACGGTAGATCCAATATTTACTTATTACATTCTTATTTGAGTTGAGTTAAATCCTCGAATGTATAAATAGGCTATGACATATGCCTTACACCAGCCCATATCGTAACCATCCAGTCCAAGGTTTAGCATCCGGAACAATCGGAATGCTTTTGATGTATCCCAACATCAGGATATATCCGAGTATATGTAGCAAGGGTAAAAGTATTGGAATATGAATAAAGGATTCAATAAATTGGGAGAAATCAAGAATCGAAATAAAATAGAAACAAGATTCAATAATTGTATAACAGTGTATATGAACAAGAATTATTAAAGGTAACTGATATGGAAAAATGGGATATAATTCACTATTTTGAATTTAGAATAGGGGAAAACTTGTCTTGCTCGTACTTAACCTGGTTCAACTCACCGCCTTCAGTCTCTAGCTTGATCTGCCTTGCTGACACTGAACCAATCATAGAAAGATAGTCGTTTAGATAACTTACTACATACGCGTATCTCGAATTGATACTACGCAACCCTATCAATCTACCCATGCGTTTCTATCTGACTCGCATATATACATATATAATTATATAGCACATAAGGTTCACATAACCACGTAAAGCACATAGCACATAAGACACATAATTGATTTTCGGACTTATAAATATTTTTGGAATCGATACTAGACTCATACATGTATTAACTAACCCTATCTGATTTTATTGTAATTTTTCGGGATTTATTTGACTCGATTCTACCCCTATTAGGGTCTATAAACCATTACTAACACAAGACCACTCTCTTCTGGAAGAAATTATGACTTACAATTATTTTTATTGGATTCGTTTCATTTTTCTGAGTCTAGGGGTCTTTGTTTTACTCAAATCGGACTAACGGTTTAATTATTATGAATTAAATAAGATTTAATTAATTAATAATTAATTATAAATAATTGATTATAATTAAATAATCCTTAATTATATTTTAAATAATTAATTAATAATTATTGTATTTTAAAATAATTAATCCCTAATTATTTGGATTAATTACAATTTACTACAATTATTTACAAATTATTAATACTTACTCGATCAGATCGATTATTTACAAATAATCAATCGATATAATTAACTGATACACTATTTATCGAATCGATTATCATTACTCGAATCATAACTCAACGAGCAACTACTCTTATAAATACGAGCTACTCGCGATTCTCGAATAACTATTGAAATGTTATTATTATTATTATAGCTTATACGATTTATTAATCTATTGACGATCAGTATTTAATTATTCGATACGAATAATAAGTACGATATTCTTCAAATAAATATCGCTCGATTAATAATTCTAACTTAACGAATCACGACTCGAATAGGTACGAGTTACTCGCGATATTTAACTAATTAACGAATTATTATTCGTATTATTCGATTACTTTTAATACTTATTTATTAATTAATCACCTAATTATTAATTAATTACCTAATTATTAACTAATTAGATAACTAATAAATAATTAGATAAATAATTAAATAATTAATTAAATACTTAAATTTGAATTCCTAAATTAATAAAATAATTTAGAAATTAATTATAATATTTTTCAGAAATTAAATCTAATTTTTATTAGATTTTTAGAATTATTAAAATCTGATTTTGATTTACTAAAATATAATTAAATAATTAATAAATCAAAAACACAAACAAAGAATTGAATTTGGGTTCTGGAGGATCAAACCCGGGTTGTTTTTCGGGTCAACAACCGGGTCGACGGGTCGTTGAAGAACAGTCGCCGTGCTGCCCAGAAACCGGCGCCGGCGAGCTGTTTCCGGCGAGCCCAATTCGGCCAAAACACGGCGATTCCAGGCCGATTTAAGCTGCAGAATCATTCCATTTCCTCTCCACAGTACAACCGTCGAATCTCCTGCAATCCTCTACGTCCCCATCGTCTTCTCCGGTGAAAACTGCCATGAACGCCGGTGACTCCTCCAGTTTCCGATGAAGTCAGTTTCAGGCCGATTCGTGCATCGTTTGAACAGATTTTTACATGGTTTCGATTGCAAACTTCGTTTTACACATAACCCAATCATCAATTACCTCTCCTCATCCCTACAACTAAAAATCCGACAAAACCAAGAATTATTCCGGCCAAACTCCGTTTTGCTTCATTTGTACACCAAAAATTACGATCTATAGCTTAAAATAAAGCTTATTAGTTCCACAATCAAATCCCCATATTCAAAACAATAACAGATTCATACAAAATCAAAAACGAACTAAAATAAAATCGTATAAACTTGAAATTAAGAACTACTACCTAGAACATAACTTCGATCAATTAAATAGCACAAATCAATTGTAAACAAGTACATGAAACTATATCAAGCATCAAAATCAACCCAGTTACCCAGAATCAAAAACCCCCAATTTCAGTTCAAGAACCCTAAAATACGAATTGAAAATCTAAACATTAAAACATGAAATTGATGGTATGAATAGAAAGTAGAGATCAAGAGCTTTGTTTTGGTTACTCACATGATCGATTTGGTGAACAGAAACACTATGAAAACTGTGATTGAAGCTCTCTGGATGTTCTTCACCCCCAAAATCAATTTCTTAATTTTTGATTTTTAATTATAATTAACTGAATAATTAACAATAAATCTGGTATTTATATTTATGAAAATAATACCCTTAAATAAAATTAAGGGTCTAATTATACATCTAATAAAAATATTTGGCCCCAATTTTTATAATTTTTGGGTATTAATAATGAATTTTTAAATATCCAATAAATACAAAATTAATGTCAAAAAATTCCCAAATTTTGTGAATATTACAAAAATGCAAAGAAAAATGATGTAAGATAATTTCATGATCATATAAAAATAAAAATGTGATTTTTGTGGGGTTTTTGGTACCCGAAGGGGTCCGGAAAAGTCATTTTTCGCGAAAAAGGTAAATTTGTAAAACGTCTAGGGGTTCAAAATATCGATATGGTATAGGTTGTTTTTGGCAAAATAGGGCCAATGATTTTGTTTGAAATACGGGCTTTTAAAACATTGTTTAAGCTGTACGGGTTTTGATATAAAATATATAACTTGCGATAAAACACTCAATAATCATCCAAAACACGTTCAGATCAAAACAGACAACACGTAGCACATAACGATTTGGGTTGAACAACTCAACACAATTAATCACATAATAATACACATAATTTATCTTTATTATAATATAATACAAGCGTAATTTCTCGGCTGTTACAGTCACCACCTCAAACATAAACAATTTTTGATGCACAAGGATAGGTTACACACATAAAGGAAGAGTTGATGAAAATAAGAGTTTCGACCATTTTACGGTCAGATTCGATTGTTCAAGGTTAATTAATGGACCAATTGTAATAACAGATGTTAGGCGAGGATACTGATCCAATAGCCATATGTCAGTGGTCAGTGTCTACCTCCCCTGGCTTAAATCCCCTGGATACATCTGCGGATAGTGGATCTGACATAGGTGCAGATAGGCAACTTGTAGACAATGATTCAGATTTACCTGATGAGTCACAAGGAAATGTCTTCAAAGATATTAGAAGGACTTTGATCTTATGCTAAATTCTTTGGATCATTGTTTACCTTCCCAGAGTTCAAATCTGGAACCCTAAAAGAGAAACTAACAACTTGTAGAATATGACTCAGATTCATCTGACGAGTCTAACAAGGATGGGGATTTGCGAACTCACATTCCACCACATGTGACCTCCCTAAGGATGGCTAAGGTGATTTTCCTTGCAGGTACAGCTGGATTTTGGAGCTATGAGAAGATTGATATACTTGTGAGAATGAGTGTAAACACGAGTGGAGAGAAGAGTGAAACACATGTGAGGCACACGAAACAGAATCGTACACTCACATTAAGGAAAAAAGAGAAACACCATATCCCATTCCATATCCCTAAACATGGTTCTTGATACTTCGAGTCTCGAATCTGTTTATGATTGGAACCTAACCCTTAGGACCTAACTTTTATATATTGGATTAGAATACTTCGGGACCTAATAAGTTCGGGACATAACAATTGGTAACAATTGGAGATCTCATATTTGGGAGGTATAAGAAGTTGGGAAGATTGGTGAACATGATGATCAACAGTGAAGTCATTCTTACAGCATTTAAAGGGACATGGTTGATCAGACTATGACTTGTTATTTTTTTTCTAACCAAGTAAAATATGAGAACTCCTTCAGACAACAACATACATTCCTTCTCTAAGGGGGAGATAAAAGCTTATATAATAGTTTGGAGGATTATTCGACTAATGGGGAGAAATAGCAAACAGGAGGAAAAAGGTAAAGCACATGTACACCATAAGGTAATTTCCTAGCTATCAGAAGAAGTGGATTGGTTCATCACTATTCTTCATAAGGGGAGTAGATGTTTTCCAAAAAGGGAGTAGCATTGGTTTTTATCCGCGGATCCTATTATACGGGAGAGGTGGTAAACGAAGGTGATCTCCATAAGCAGTTGATTTTCATAAGGGGAGAAGCAAGAGATATATGCGCTTCTCAATAGGAAATGTGGTTGTACAAAAGAAGCTGTTGATGATTACTTCAAGACTGAGAAGAGTTATCTGGCAGAGATTAGAAGAACCAAGGAAATGAAGATGAAACTACTTGAAGATCTGTTCAGTGCTAGATGAACAAGCATCTTTCATTTCAGTCACTCAACAAATCTGAAAATGCGGTATTTGATCCAGAAAACTGATAGCATTACTTTTTCTAGTTGTTAGTTGAGTTAACCTCTCTATTTAATTTGTTTGTTAGGTTTTAAATCAAATATGGGGATATTGTTGGTGAGACTGCGTAACTGTATGAACAGTATACGTGATAACTCAACAGGAGAACAACACTAGAACAAGACAGGTTAATAATACTACGTCTACACAAGAAATCAGAAGAATTGAAGACAAGGCAAATACAAAAAATCAGAAGATTATAAGAAGGCTTGAAGTCTATTTACAGGTCACTGAAAGAAGCTCATTAATATGTTCACGCCTTAGTGAAGAATAAAGGTTAAAGACTTTCAAGATTTCAGAAATGATGAAGATTTAGTGTATAAGTGCTACTAGAAGATTTCAGTGTATTGGCATTGATTGAACATAAACAGTGTTTGAAGCATAGGAATCTGAGGAATTGAAGACAGTGTATAGACAGAGGTTAAAGAAGACAGTTGCGGTCTTAAAGTTATACTCACTGACAGGAGTTCATTTATATGTTCAAGCGTCGGTGAAGAATAGTGAATGAAGTATTCAAGATTGTAGTAGCAATGAAGACGTTGTCTAAAGTACCATAAAGGATTCCGGTGAAAGTAAATGTGTTTATTGATAGTCAGTATTCGAAATGATAAAGTTGTTACAAGCTTAAAAAGGTAATCAAGGCTATAATATGAAGACCTAAATCGGAGTTAGTCATCTGTGAACCAGATCAGTTGCACTAGGCGTCAACAACTCGTGAAAGGAATCTGGGTATTATTTTTAGAAGAATTGTTAAGTTGAGGAATGTACTTGGATTGAACGTTTATCTGTTAACCTACGAGAAGAGGTGCGCAGGGTATACAGCTAAACAGCTCGAGGGATTGGCTAAGTTCAAAGTTTAATTGTTAAATTAAATAAATTTATTTAATGGACTTTAATATAATTTATTTAATAAACTTAAAATGATTTATTTTATAAACTTTAAATAAGTTTATTTTATAAATCTAAATTAGTTTATTTATATAAGTTATATTTAAGTTTATTTTAAAATTAATTTAGTTACAATTTAAACTTAAATAAAAAGAAAAGAAAAAGAAAAGAAAAAAGAAAGGAAAAAGAAAAAAAAACAAAACAAAAAAAACAAAAGTAAAAGGAAATGAAAATCAAAAGAAAATAAGCAACCAAGTGGTCGCAGGTTAGATCAGGAGGTTTGTTTTTGTTTAAGTACAATTCTTGTACTAAGGTTGCATGTCAACAATACACCCATCCCTCCTGGTCGCCAGTTGGTGTTGCAAAATCCTTGGTCGCAGGTTACAAAGGAATATACTCGGTCGCAACTTACTCCTCAACCACAAATTTGTTGAACATTCAATTAATTTGTGTGGTTCAAATTCAGCCACACATTTTAATTGATATAAGTCTACACTCAAGCAACAGATCAAAGCAGTTTTGTTTATCTTCTTCTTCAACAAGGAGAGCTGATAAAATAAGAAGCAAAGTTTTTCAAAGAAGCTCAAGCACCTTGAATATCCGTTTAACTTCTCACCGGAGTAACGTTATAATGCCCGGTTTAACTCTTGTATATTCATAGGGGCATTATAAATGTTACCCGATAATTAAATCCTTAGACAAACAAAAGCTAGATTATTGTATAGGATTTAATTTGTTAGTCTTTGTAGAATCTAGGAATTTTGTTATTCTTAGATTGTAGCCGGTTAATTTATTTACCGGAGTGTAGCAACAACCCTCGCGGATTTATATATGAATATATACTTTCTCGAATATCTTGTGTTCCTCGTTTTATTGTTCTAAACACTATTCAACTCAAGAACACGGAACCACTAACCGAGCACTAAATGTTATATCCGCAAAAGATTTGAAAGAATTTTTTAATTTAGTGAGTATCGTATTCAACCCACCCTTCTACGATACTTCGGGACCTACCAATTGGTATCAGATACCAATTGTTGGTGAGACTGCGTAACTGTATGAACAGTATACATGATAACTCAATACGAGAACAACACTAGAACATGACAGGTTAATAATACTACGTCTATACAAGAAATCAGAAGAAATGAAGACAAGGCAAATACAAAGAATTAAAATATTAGAAGAAGGCTTGAAGTCTGTTTACAGGTCACTAAAAAAAGCTCATTAATATGTTCATGCCTCAGTGAAGAATAAAGATTAAAGACTTTCAAGGTTTCAGAAATGATGAAGATTCAGTGTATAAGTGTTACTAGAAGATTTCAGTGTATTGGCATTGATTGAAGATAGACAGTGTTCGAAGCATAGGAATCTAAAGAATTGAAGACAGGGTATAGACAGAGGTTAAAGAAGACAGTTGCAGTCTTGAAGTTATACTCACTGGCAGGAGTTCATTTATATGTTCAACCGTTGGTAAGAACAGTGAATGAAGTATTCAAGATTGTAGTAGCAATGAAGACGTTGTCTAAAGTACCATAAAGGATTCCAGTAAAAGTACATGTGTTTATTGACAGTCAGTGATCGAAGCGATAATGTTGTTGCAAGCTTAACAATGTAATCAAGGCTATAATATGAAGACCTGAATCGGAGTTAGTCGTCTATGAACCACCCAGTTGCACTAGGCGTCAACAGCTCGTGAAAGGAATCTGGGTATTATTTTTAGAAGAATTGTTAAGTTGAGGAACGTACTTGGATTGAACGTTTTTCTGTTAAAGTACGAGAAGAGGTGCGTAGGGTATACAACTAAACAGCTCGAGGGATTGGCCAAGCTCAAAGTTTAATTGTTAAATTAAATAACTTTATTTAACGGACTTTAAAATAATTTATTTAATAAACTTAAAATGATTTATTTTATAAACTTTAAATAAGTTTATTTTATAAATCTAAATTAGTTTATTTATATAAGTTATATTTCAGTTAATTTTATAAATTAGTTTAGTTACAATTTATACTTAAATAAAAAGAAAAGGAAAGAAAAGGAAAAAGAAAAAGAAAACAAAAGAAAAAAAACAAAAGAAAAAGGAAAAGGAAATTAAAATCAAAAGAAAATAAGCAACCAAATGGTCGCAGGTTAAATCAGGAGGTTTGTTTTTGTTTAAGTACAATTCTTGTACTAAGGTCACAGGTTAACAATACACCCCTCCCTCCTGGTCGCCAGTTGGTGTTGCAAAATCCTTGGTCACAGGTTACAAAGGAATATACTCGGCTGCAACTTACTCCTCAACCACAAATTTGTTGAACATTCAATTAATTTATGTGGTTCAATTTCAGCCACACATTTTAATTGATAAAAGTCTACACTCAAGTAGCAGATTAAAGCACTTCTGTTTATCTTCTTCTCCAACAAGGAGAGCTGATACAACAAGAAGAAAAGGTTTTCAGAAAAGCTCAAGCACCTTGAATATCCATTTAACTTCTCACCGGATTAACGTAAATATGCTCGGTTTAACTCTTGTATATTCATAGGGGCATTATAATTGTTACCCGGTAATTAAATTCTTAGACAAACAAAAGCTAGATCATTGTATAGGATTTGATTTGTAAATCTTTATAGTAGCTAGGAACTTTGTTGTTCTTAGATTGTAGCCGGTTAATTTATTTACCAGAGTGTAGCAACACCATCGCGGATTTATATATGAATATATACTTCCCCGAATATCTTGTGTTCCTCATTTTATTGTTCCAAACACTATTCACCTCAAGAATACGGAACCACTAACCGGACTAAATTTTATATCCGCAAAAAATTCGAAAGAATTTTATAATTTAGTGAGTATCGTATTCAACCCCCCTTCTATGATACTTCGGGACCTAACACTCCTATAAATACAATTAGCACTTTCACTGTCATTGTTGTGCAAGACATGCATGTATAATAACAAGACTAAGTCAAATTGAAAACCCTAAGTAAGTTGTATGATAATCTATGTTTGCATTATGTTTTGTAATTCTTAAGTCTGTAAAAATGTTCAAGGGTAGACTGGAGACTTTTTCTATAAATAGTATCAAGCCTAAGAATTCTATCTGGAAGAAGATCAAGAAGATCATGCCTCAGAAGAATTATGAAGAAACTTGGAGTTGAATAAATCTGTTTTGGGAAAAATACTCTAAGTCGAGTTCTCTACAAGTCACAGATTAAGTATTATAGAGAAGTCATTCGAAAACTCCAAAATAACTTATCGAGAAGTCAGAAAAGCTATTAGAGAACTCAGAGATATCGACAAGCCAAATTGAAGACATGAAGATTGGAGATATCGACAAGTCATTTCTTCACTAGAGAACTCTAGAGATATCGATAAGTCAAAATATCACTAGAGATCTCTGAGATATTGATAAATAAGTCAAAAAATCACTAGAGATCTCTGAGATATCGACAAGTCAAAATATCACTAGAGATCTCTGAGATATCGATAAGTCTATTTGCCACTAGAGAACTCAGAGATATCGATAAGCCAAAGTGAAGACATGAAGATGAGAGATATCGACAAGCTAAATTCTCTTATAGAGAACTCAGAGACCTCTACAAGTCAAAATTACTTTAGAATGATTAGAGATCTCGATAATCCAATATACTTATCAAGATGTCTAGTTCTCTACATACCAAACTGGAACTCAAAGTACAAAGTGCAGACCAGTTCAATATCCAAGATTATCAATCAACAAATAATCTAATCAGTTGGATTGACAAGTCTACAAAAAGCAGCTTGAAGAGTATAAGATCAAAGGCCAGGATCAACTGGCAAAGTAAAGTCACAGTCGTGCAAGATTATCAAGATACACTAAGCCAGAAATAGAAAGATTTGATTATCTAAAATTAGGGCTTAGTACATGTTGTTGCAAGTTGTGTATTAACCAGTGTTTACTGATCTATAAAGTAAACACTAGATACTTTGTCAGTTGTAACAATTTAGATAAGAAAAATCTTGTATTCTCTCAAGGAAGAAGCTAAACTCTTTAGCAACAAAGAGCCTAGAAATTTTATAGCAAAACATTCTTAATTTTAATATAAAATTAAGTTAGTTTTGAAAGATTTATGTCCACTATTATTGCTTGTTTAATTTTAGTATTAATACATCTTACTACAAGATTTAATTTACTTTGTTCATAATTATAAACACTTCAAGAAAAGCAGAAAAACATAAAATACACATTCACCCCCCCCCCCGCTGTGTGTAATTCATTATCTAATAAGTGGTATCAGAGAAAAATCTAAAAGTAAACAGATTCAAGATCTTGGAAGAATGAATACACAGAAAACCAGTAGCATCAAAATCCCTACTTTCGATAAGACTAACTACACTCTATGGAAGAAAAAAATGTTGTTGTTTATCAGGATGGTCAATCCATTATATATTCAGATTCTCAAAAATGGGCCTTTCACTCCTATGGTAAGAGTTGAGGAATCTACAGATGGAGATATGGTCATTCCAGCTCATTATGCTCCTAAGACCCTTCATAGTACACTGAGCCTGAGAAAGAAAAAGTCTCCCTGGACAGTGGCGTGCAGTTGATCCTAATAGAGTCACTTGACAATGTAATGTACAATAATATTGTCAAATATGACACTGCTAAGCAGATCTGGGAAAAGATAGAGATATTGTGTGAAGGAACTGAGGAAGTTAGGTCAAATCAAGGGAGGATACTGATTTCACAGTATGAGGGTTTTATGGCTAAGCCAAATGAAAGTATTACCTGATGTGTTTGAAAGGTTTAACAAGCTGATTAATGATTTATAGCTACATGACAAATACTATGAAGCTGAAGAAGTGAACTTGAAGTTTTTGCTTACACTCCCTGATCATTTGAAGTAGAAAATTTCAGAAATCAGAGAAGGGAGAGACTTGAGCAGAATAACTCTGGAAGTTCTATATGGAATCTTAAAAACATATGAATTAGAAATGATTCAAAGGAAATTATTAAGAGCTGGTCAAGGGCATGTTGTAGATGGTTCAAGTGCTCTAATTGTCAATGAAAGCCATACATCTAATGATGAGCCAAGATCCCAGACTCCAGTTGCCTCAACAAGTGAGCAAAGAAACAATGATTCACAGGTACAAGTCATATTGGAATTGAAAGAAGATGAGTTATACACCCTGGATAAACTTGATGATCTTGATCAGTCAATGGCCTATCTGGCAAGAAAGTTCTCTAACATTAGAGTAAAGAAGCCAAGATTCTTCAAGGGTAAAGGACAATCATTCAACAAAGACAGCAGTTGGAAAGGAAAAGGGAAGTACACATCTGATAGCAAAAATAGTTACAAAACTGCATCTGTTGATAGATCAAAGATAAGGTGTTATAATTGTGATGAGCTAGGCCATTTTGCTACAGAATGCAGGAAACCCAAGAAATCAAAGAAAGACAAAACTTATCTTCAACTGGAAGCGAAGTATGAAGCTCTTCTAAAGAAATAGCAAAGAAAAGCCTATATTGCAGAAGGAAATAGTTGGGATGATTCTGATATGATGAAGATGAGGAAGTTCGAAATTATGCATTTATGACCATGGAGCAAGGAGAGTCATCCTCATCAAAAACATAAGTACCAACTCTTCCCACCATTGATTTAAATGTGAGTCAATATAAGGAAATTGTAGAAAAGATGAGCACAAAAATGTTTCACATTCATACAAGTATGGTTGCTGCTAATGAAGAGTTTAGCGGACTGATAAAGATAAATGAGAAACTTGAAAGTGAGAAACAAGAAACTGAATTGTTGTTGGTAGAGCTTGAATCTGTGAAATAAGAAAATGCATATCTAAAGAACAAGCTCAAGTGTGCAAATGAGATTGAAGCAGTGTTAAGGGAGAAGCTAGAAAAGAATGAAGTCAAGTTGAAATCTTCCAGGAATGCATCTGAGTTGGTTGGACAATACCATGAGAAGAACAAGCCATGTGCTAATATTGCTATTGGTCTTGATAATGATGCCTTGAACAACAAGAAGAAAGATGTGGGTGAAAAAGGAAAAGCAAATGAAAATGAAAATGTTTCAACTATACTTAAAAAGGTTGGTTCACCTATGTTTAAAGCATGTGAAGTAGATTTCAGTGAAGAAGAGTTGATCATAAAGCAAGAAATTGATGATGAAGATGAGAAGAAAAATACAGAAACAACTCCAACTTCCAAAGCTGAAAAGAAGCCCATGATCAACCAAGATTCCAAGACATTTATCACGGAAACAAAAACTGAAGATGCAAGAAAGAAGAAGAAAAATAGAAATGGGAAGATTGGGATAAACAAAAGTAACAATTTTGCTCATATTGTAGATGCTCCAAGGAAGTAGTGTCAAAGATGTGGCTCTGTGAATCATCTAACTCACCTTTGTAAAAAGGTTATTAGCAAGCCAGTAGAAGGAGCATGTAAATACAATGAAGCAGATATAAATGATCCCTACTCATTCTGTGACAAGTTTGATTGCATCCCTTACAACTTGAAAGTAATGAAAAGTTGCCACAAGCTGAGAGTAGACCTCAAAGAAATAAAAATTGGGTCTACAACAAAAAGGGAAAATGCACAACAGTCAATGAATTCTATTTTATCTGAAATAACTCATTCTGATTCTGCTCACTCTATTAACAAGAAGAAAGTGCCCAATACTGCTTAGGTTGCTAAACACACTTAAACTCATTGTATGCTGGGCAAAATGAAGAAAGTCATATGGATCATAGATAGTGGATGCTCCGGGCATATGATAGGTGATAAGGCCTTGCTATCACAATTTGAGGAGAAGGATGGCCCTTTGGTGACCTTTGGAGACAACATCAAAGGATTCACAATGGGATATGGCAAGATTGTTTTGGAAATATTGTCATTGATAATGTAGCATTCGTAGCTGGTCTTGAAGTAAATCTTCTTAGTGTCAGCCAGTTTGCAGACAAAGGTTTTAAAGTTCTATTTGACAAAGAAGAATGTATTTTCATCAGCAAGAAAACCAATGAAGTTGTTCTGAAAGGAGCAAGGAAAGGAAACTTGTTTGTTGCGGACTTGGACTCAACAAATGAGGATGGAATTTGTTGCTTCTATACCAAGGCATCCATAGAGCAAAGCATGTTATGGCATAAGAAACTCTCACATCTAAACTACAAGGCAATCAACAATTTGGTTAAGAAAATGTTGGTGAAAGATATGCCAAAATTGGAGTTTGTTCAAACTGAAATTTGTGAAGCCTATCAGAAAGGAAAAATGAAAAGATCAAGTCAAATGTCAAAAACTTTGAAGTCCATAAGTGCACCATTGCAACTTATTCACATGGACTTGTTTGGGCCAGTAAATGTCTTGTCAATATCAAGGAACAAATATGCACTTGTGATGGTGGATGACTACTCAAGATACACATGGGTAGAATTTATGCATTCTAAAGATGAGACTCCACACATCATAATTGTTGTAATATCCCATATTTTCAAATATTATTATTATTATTTGGAATTATTTATGTGATTTTTATGTGAATATTAGTGAATTATCTGGTAATTGGAGTTGATGCTTTGAATATTTATGTATGATATTCTTTGAGTATTTTAATTTTTATATGTGCAGAATAAAATATAGATAATTGTGATATTTTTCTAATAATTTTTGGACTGTTATATGATTTTATAATGATTTATGGATTTACAAATTATTTTCTGAGTAATTATAAAATCATTTTATAAAGCCGGGAATCGGCCAACCTCCACCGTTTTTACGTTTTTACTATCCAAAACTCTTCTGAAAACTCCTTCCTAACCTAATCTGGTAATTTCGGACATTTTCCATGTTTTAACTTTTTCAATCCGGATTACGGTTTGACTCGTGTGCGGCCCGGCGCAAAAATTTTCGATACGATAATTATTTCGATAAATCAACAAAACCCGTATTCTTGAAAGACGGGATATTATTACATTATTTTCGTATATGGGGTTTTATAAAAAAGCTCGGTTTTGATAATTATCCAAATCTGGTATTAAATTGTATCATTTTTATAGTTACTTAGCGGCTAAGTAATCTATTTTCGGATTGTTTGGAGTTACTGAGCGACTAAGCAACTAATTTATCGATCCAAAACGATCCAATACGTTCCAATACTCCATAAATATATATAGCCTTTTTCTTATTTCATTCTATTCGAAATTATAATCAGTCAGTATCAATATAGAATTTACAGAGAAAATCATATTTTTCCTTACGTTCTAGAAAATCAAATGCACGAACGAAGGCGTTATCGAACTCCGATTCGGACATGTAATATATCAAATCAAAGCTCTCGAAAAGTACTTTCTGAATCAACCAACCATTTCAGTGCAGAAATCAAGGTGATTTTCTTATTTATTTTTCTTTAATTCAAAATTATATGATTTAAAGTATGAATTTTTGTAAACGTGATTATCTGATTGTTTTGATGATTCCATGTTGTAGAACATATTTTTCTGTTCCTTTTCTTATATTATACTTCAAAAATAGAGTTCAATAATATATAGTAATTGAAATTTAATTTTCTGGAAATTCTGTAAAAAGGTCGTTCTTGGTGTTCTTGAAGAGTTCTGAGAATCAAACTCAAATTTAAAGGTGATATTGAACTCCAAATCACAAGTATTTGTAACCGTTGTGAAGCCCTTGATGAGAGCTATCTGTTCGTACCCATATCATCAACAGAGTTTAACTATTCAACAATTTCGATTTTTCAATTTTATTAGTTAAATTCGGTTTTTTAATTTGAAGGATGGTTTGACGATTTTCATGGTTCGGAATGATTCCTGAGATTGATAAGATTATTTTCATATCTTGCTTATGTGATTTGGTGTAGTATTTAGTAAAATCGTGTTTTTAAGTTTTAAACAAATTTCAAATCGAATTTTTGAGGTTGTTCTTGATTCTGGATTGATTTTGAGTTCAGGAATAGAATCTAAATGTTATGAGCTTTAAGTTAAGATATAGTATGTTGAATTTGGTTAAGGAATGAAGTTTTCTGTGTTTCGTCGGAAAACATGAAGTCGGGGCCGGAGTTTGGCCGTTTTCTTGGTTTGACTGAGTATTTGCAATTAATTGTGGCTGTTCGGTGTTGAGGGAGGTATAAGAAGTGGATTGGTGGGAAGAAACGGAAGAGTTGAGTGGTTTCTAGGGGTGTAGGAACTCGTCGGACCGACGAACGGCGGCGGCCATTTTCTGGGTAACCCAGAATCCGGCGGCCTGTTCTTCAGATCCCGGCCACCCACCACCACCCTGGCCGTCGTTTGATCCTAGGAAGAAGACGACTGCAATCCAGCCCTGTTTCTGTATTTTATTTTCTTATTTTATTTTTAAAAATCAAAATTCTTTATTTTGAATTTCTAAAAAATCCTTTTTAATTTTCAAAAATTGATTTAGTTAGTTATTTATTAATTAACTAAATTCTTTTAAATTCCCTAAAATTATTTCTTTTATTATTTTCAAAAATTCATATTTGTTTTAATTATTTAAAATTTATTTTAATTGATTATTTATAGATTTAATTAATTGGTTAATTCATTTAATCAATTAATTTTATTTATAAATATTTAAATAAAATACAATTATTTTTAATTAATTCAAATAAATCCTAAAAATTGTTTTTAAGCTTTTAAAAATGATCCTCTGTTATTTAAAAATCAATTAATATTATTATTAATTGATTTATTCCTAGTTATTCATATTTTATTCGTAGTAAATAAATCGTTCGTCCGTTAAATACGAAACGAACGCGTATAGACTCAGAAAAATATTCCGCATTCATTAAAAATACTTTTGAGACTTAATTTCTTTTTTATTGAAAGGCCGTTTGATTTTTGAATCTTTCTGAGTCGATTTTTGATCAAAAAATCATATTTTGACCCGATTTCAGTTTTAAACATACCTAGTCTAACCTTTTTATGAACCGAGTCATATGTGATATGAATTATGTGATACGTGAGTTATGTGCATATATGCTATGTGAATTACGTGTGTATGTGGGTCAATGGTCTTGTATTTGACTGTCTTCTTTATGTGTGGACTATCGTATGGGTAGACATTAGGGTTTTGACACGCAGTTCGTCGAGTTATTATCGTTTAGTGGATTAAAGCTATATCTTTCAATTATAGATGCGGATCATTCGAGCTGATTAGGACCAGATGGAATGGATGAAGACTAAAGTTAAGTAGTGTGGAATATTGGGTTGCAGCACTGCATGAGCAACAGATCAGAGATTTAACGCAGTAAAAGATGGTGATGCCTTGAGATGCCAGACTGAGATAAATGCATCTATACGAGTGTGACTAACTGCTAAAAACCAAAGGCAAGTATCCCTATCATCACTTATTGTTCAAGTGATATTTATTTTAAATCTTCTTATGCAAGTATTGTTTTCCCTATTCTCAGTTCTGAATAGATAAATGTTTTACATATCGCTGAAATAAATGATTCTATTAATGCAAGTACTTATCTGCTATTCTATGTTTAGAATAGTCAAGTGTTTTACTTATCCAACTATCGGATTTATAAATATTTTGGATTTTGAGAAAGATGACGTTGTTTTGGTTTTTCTGCCCATTTCTGCCCAAGTAAATGGGCGAATAAAAGTTTTTAAGGGTGTCGAGTATTATGACCCCTTTCAATAAAATGTTTTAAGATTAGATGGTTGCGTAAGAGGCCGTGGCGGCGGTCCAGCGGAGATTTAGGTATTATACATTATATAATACCATTAGGCCGATATGTGCTTTGGGTACCCCATTTATTTAGTTGGATATGCTTCGGCATATCGGTGCTGCTCCGCGGCTGATCACCGGAGGTAACACACCGTCATTCAAGGATTCCAATCTAAATTATTATATTGCTTTTGATAATCTTATAAAGAATGATTTATCAACTGTTTTGGTTTTGAATAAAGGTGGAATACAGTTTTAATTCGGTTGCTGATTGATGTTGATATTTAAGTTGTTGTTAAATATCAAAGGTGGTATTAATGCAGATGATTGATGTTGACTTCCCTATTTTAGCGCGGGTAGGTTGTGAGCATCAAAGTTCGTATTGATATCTAATTTGATAGGACAACAAAATAAGTATTAATTTTAAGAGTTCAATTTTGAATAAAGTTTATGATTCATTCCATAATCATTGTTTCGTATTATTGTTGTTTACGATAGTTCCGTAAACACTGTTTTACGAGTTTTAATCTCATCAAGATTCAAAGTATTGCTAAAGTATTTCACTTAAAAATATCAAAAAGAGTTTTGAATACAGTGAGAAACAATTATTCGATGTTTAATAAATTTTCTGTTTCAGCAATTATGATTTTAAAATGTTTTACGTTATTGCAGATGTCAGTTTTATATCAAAAGGACCCTATGTATATACTATAATGATCTTGTTGAGCATTTCTTTCGCTCATACTTGCCTGTTTTCAAATTTAACCTCCAGTATGAATTAACTTGCGCTGTTTAGCCGCGTAATTCGAGGAAGCAAAGAAGAAGCTCTTGGAAGGTGGTTGGTCCAGAGTTTGTGAACTAGTGTAAGTTCTGTTATGTAAAGTTATTTATATTATATTATATTATATTATATTATGGTTGTGTATTTTATAGTTGGGCCTAGTACACTTCTTTTCGAAGTTATACTAGCGGGTTAAGTTTTGAGATTGAGAATTGTTGAAAAGAGTTTTAAAAGAAAGAGAAAAAGTAATTTGTGGAATTTGGATATCTTGTTTCTAGAACTGTAACCTTAAAAGATCTTGGATTAGTTTGGGGTCATAGATGATAAATATCTTCCGCCGGCATTTGTTTATTGATTAAACAGGTTAATTTGGATTGAGGTTTCATCGTGACGACCAAATCCTCTGACCCCGGTTTTGGGGGCGTTACAGGTTGGTATCAGAGCTGAGGTTATAGTAAACTAGAAACGAGAGTGTGTAGGAGTGTGTATAGCTATGTGAGGACGTTTAAGCTCATGTCGAGTTCCTGTTGGACTATCGGATATAGTACCAACGATTAAGTTAAGATAAGGCGTATTCTGTTGAGTTGGTTGTGTTTATCCCTCTCTTTCTTTTTCTTTCTCTTCATCTTTCTCTCTATTATTCTTTCTCGCTATCAGTAAAAGTGATTCTATTGAGAAATTGGTCAAAGGATGTGGATGGAACAATGGTGTGGAGTGAAGCTTCCATGATAATTATGTTATACAAGGAATCTGAGTTTTTATTTGATATTTCGGAAAAAAGTGATGTTGTAGGAAATAGAAAGTTGGCAAGAAGACCCCAAGTGTTCTCTTCTGCTGATTCCGAGGACGGAATCCTTATAAGGAGGGTAGATTGTAATATCCCATATTTTCAAATATTATTATTATTATTATTTAGAATTGTTTATGTGATTTTTATGTGAATTTTAGTGAATTATTTGGCAATTGGAGTTGCTTTGAATATTTATATATGATATTCTTTGAGTATTTTAATTTTTATATGTGCAAAATAAAATATAGATAATTGTGATATTTTTCTGGTAATTTTGGGGCTGTTATATAATTTTATAATAATTTATCGATTTATAAATTATTTTCTGAGTAATTATAAAATCATTTTATAAAGCCGGGAATCGTCCAATCTCAACCGTTTTTACAATCCGAAACTCTTCCGAAAACTCCTTCCTAACCTAATCTGGTAATTCCGGACATTTTCCATGTTTTAACTTTTTCAATCCGGATTACGGTTTGACTCGTGTGCGGCCCGGCGCAAAAAAATTCGATACGATAGTTATTTCGATAAATCAGCAAAACCCGTATTCTTGAAAGACAGGATATTATTACATTATTTTCGTATATGGGGTTTTAGAAAAAAGCTCGATTTTGATAATTATCCAAATCTGGTATTAAATTGTATCATTTTTATAGTTACTTAGTGGCTAAGTAATCTATTTTCGGATCGTTTGGAGTTACTTAGCGACTAAACACTAATTTATCGATCCAAAACGATCAACACGATCCAATATTCCATAAATATATATAACCTTTTTCTTATTTCTTTCTATTTAAAATTATAATCAGTCAGTATCAATATAGAATTTACAGAGAAAATCATATTTTTCCTTACGTTCTTGAAAATCAAACGCACGAACGGAGGCGTTATCGAACTCCGATTCGGACGTGTAATATATCAAATTGAAGCTCTTGAAAAGTACTTTCTGAATCAACCAACCATTTCAGTGCAGAAATCAAGGTGATTTTCTTATTTATTTTTCTTTAATTCAAAATTAAATGATTTAAAGTATGAATTTTTGTAAACGTGATTATCTGATTTTTTTTTTTTTGATGATTCCATGTTGTAGAGCATATTTTTCTGGTCATTTTCACATATTATACTTCAAAAATAGAGTTCAATAACATATAGTAATTGAAATTTGATTTTCTGGAAATTCTATAAAAAGGTTGCTCTTGGTGTTCTTGAAGAATTCTGAGAATCAAACTCAAATTTGAAGGTGATATTGAACTCCAAATCACAAGTATTTGTAACCGTTTTGAAGCCCTTGATGAGAGCTATATGTTCGTACCCATATCATCAACAGAGGTTGATTATTCAACAATTTCAATTTTTCAATTTTATTAGTTAAATTCAGTTTTTGAATTTGAAGGATGGTTTGACGATTTTGATGGTTCGGAATGATTCCTGAGATTGATAGGATTATTTTCATATCTTGCTTATGTGATTTGGTGTAGTATTTAGTAAAATCATGTTTTTAAGTTTTAAACAAATTTCAAATCGAATTTTTGAGGTTGTTCTTGATTCTGGATTGATTTTGAGTTCAGGAATAGATTCTAAATGTTATGAGCTTTAAGTTAAGATATAGTATATTAAATTTGGTTAAGGATTGAAGTTTTCTGTATTTCGCCGGAAAACATGAAGTCGGGGCCGACGTTTGGCCGTTTTCTGGGTGTGACTGAGTATTTGCAATTGATTGTGGTTGTTTGTTGTTGAGGGAGGTATAAGGAGTGGATTAGTGGGAAGAAACGGAAGAGTTGAGTGGTTTCTGGGGGTGTAGGAACTCGCCGGACCGACGAACGGCGCCGGCCGTTTTCTGGGTAACCCAAAATCCGGTGGCCTGTTCTTCAGGTCCCGGCACCCACCACCACCCTGGCCGCCGTTTGATCCTAGGAAGAAGACGACTGCAATCCAACCATATTTCTGTATTTTTATTTTCTTATTATATTTTTAAAAATCAAAATTCTTTATTTTGAATTTCTAAAAAATCCTTTTTAATTTTCAAAAATTAATTTAGTTAGTTATTTATTAATTAACTAAATTCTTTTACATTCCCAAAAATTATTGTTGTGGATATATTATGAACTTGATGATTTCATTAACAAAATACCTTATTAGATTTTACTTAGTGAAAAATGTAGCACTCGACGGATAAGGAATATAGTCCCGACGGATGACTCAATATAGTCCCGACGGATGATGATCAATTATCCATCGAGTGAGGAGCTTGTGTAATAATGAGTCTGTAGTACATTTCTCATACACCTTGTTTAGATTATGTAGTAGCACTCAAGTCATGTTGAATTTAATTAGATATGCAGAATAGGTTTATTAAATGTACATTGATAATGTCTTGTAATTCTGCATAAATGAAATGAAGTCAAGTGCCAGATAGTTACCCGACGGATAAACAACAATGCTACTCGACGGATGATCAACAAGGCAACCCGACGGATGATCATGTACCCGACGGATAATCAATTCAAACATCTATTGACAGTGACAACACGGTCACATGCGTCGAGTGTATGCAAAAGGAATGTGGAAGCCTATTCAACTGGGTTTTAGAGAACAAAGAAGCATTGCCATTTCCATGCTATTATAAAGATATTCAAAGATGCTGGAATAGAGTAATGAAGCAGCATAGTATTAGGCTTCATAGGTTTTGTTTTATAATCTTGTCTTATTACTTTGTAATCTTGGTGATATATAAACCAAGAAGTAGCAAATAGAACAAAAAGAACACTAAGCAAGAACATTATCTCAAAGAAACATTTGTAAGCTGTATTCTTAGCATTTCTCTATAAACTTAGTTGTTCATATTTGTAAGCAGCTGTGAGCTAATCTTGTTACACAGAGTTCTCTTGATATAATATATATCTCTGGTGGATACATTCAAATCCACCAGAAAGTTTTTAAAGACTTGTGTTTTTAATTACATGTGTTTTGATTTTACTAACTTCTTATTCCGCACTTTGCAAATCAAACACTTATATATCATTAAGATAGAACATTCTATAATTTGTGAAAAAGGTTCAAGAATTCCATTCAACCCCCCTTCTGTAATTCTTGTTACATTATTAGGGACTAATAATTGGTATCAGAGCAAGCTCTTGATAAACAAAGAGTTTAAAGATCACAACAAAACATCAAGATGAACAAGAAGGATATTGGAGTCAAAATTCCTTTTCTGGATAAAGATAATTACCATCACTGGAAGGTAAAAATGCATCTTCACTTACTTTCTCAAGATGAGGCCTATGTAGATTGCATAGAGAGAGGCCCTCATGTACCAATGAGAGCTGCAGCTGGAAATGAGCCATCAGTTCCCAAGCCTAGGCATGAATGGTCAGATCCTGATATTGAACAAGTCAGGAAGGATAAGAAGGCCATGAATATTCTGTTCAATGGAGTTGATGGTGACATGTTTGACAATATCATCAATTGCAAAACTGCCAAGGAAGTTTGGGATACAATACAGATTATCTGTAATGGCACTGAACAAGTCAGGGAAAATAAGATGCAGCTGCTAATTCATAGTGAAGATAGTGATTCTCTCACTGACATTTTTAGTAGATTTCAAAAACTACTAAATGTTCTGAAGTTGCATGGAAGGGTCTATCGAACAAAAGACTCCAATCTTAAGTTCCTTAGATCTCTTTCAAAGAAATGGAAACCTATGACAGTCTCATTGAGAAACTCTCAATATTACAAGGAGTTTACTTTGGAGAGACTGTATGGCATCCTGAAAACTTATGAGCTTGAAATAGAGCAAGATGAGAGGATGGGGAGAGGAAAGAAGAAAGGAGGATCCATTGCACTAGTTGCTGAGTTAGAGAAAGAGAAGGACATGAAGATGAAAGCTGTTGAATCAACTTCAAAGGTTTGTGAAAATAAGGGCAAGGGGCTTGTAGCAGAAAATGAAGATTCTTTGAGCCAAGATGACATGGAAGATATTGATTAACATCTAGCATTTCTTTCCAGAAAATTTCCAAGCTCAAGTTCAAGAAGAACTTTGGAGCAGCTAAGCCAAATAGAAACATGGTGGATAAATCAAAATTCAAATGTTTCAAATATGGCTTAGTAGGGCACTTTGCCAGTGAGTGTAGAAAGTCAGATTCCAGTAAAAAGAAGTTTGAGCTTGTGGATTATAAACAGAAATACTTTGAGTTGCTCAAACAAAAGAAAAGGGCTTTCATTACACAAGAAAATAACTGGGCAGCAGATGGTCTGGATGAGGATGATGATGTCAGCTATGTCAATCTAGCCCTAATGGCCAAGTCTGATGAAACAGAGACGAGTTCTTCAAGTAATTAGGTAATCACCACTAACCTTGCACATTTATCAAAAGCTGAGTGTAATGATGCAATAAATGACATGTCTACAGAATTATATCATTTGTGTGTTACACTTAAGTCTCTTACTAAGGAAAATGCTAAAATCAAAGAAAACAATTTGTTTTTAAGTGAGAGGAATAATGTGCTAGAGTCTCAGTTCATTGAATTTGAAAAATTGAGAATTGAGTGTAAAATTTCTAAGGATGAATTAACTGAGTCCTTGAAGAAAGAAGAGATCCTGAAGAAGCAGCTTGAACGAGAACAGGAGGTGATTAAGGCATGGAAAACATCTAGAGATGTTCATGCTCAAATCACCAAAGTTCAAGGTATTGAGTCCTTTTGTGATGAAGCCTGGAAGAAGAATAAGGAGAAGCTGGAATCCAGTTTGGTTGAAGGATTGCTAATAGATGTAGACTCGACGGATGATGAGGGTCATCCGTCGGATAACAAAAAAGGTTATCCGTTGAGTGATATAAATCCTCATCCGTCGATTGTGAGCAAACCTATGAGTAAAGCCAAACTTGTCAAGTTAAATGAGAAATATGGATTTCCAAGAATTTTGTTCCAGGAGAATCCAGTCAAGTGAAGAAGGAGAAAAAGGCTAATGTTGATCATATGACTGTCAAGTAATTGAGTGACAGACTGGAAAAGAGTGAGGTTAAAACAGAGGCTAAAAAGAAAAACAATAGAAATGGCAAAGTAGGAATTAACAAGCATAACAACTACACACCTGATAAATATGCTCCTAGAAAAATCTGTGTCAAGTGTGGTAGTGTAAATCATTTGTCTGTTAATTACAAAACTGCCATGCCTACTTCCATATATGTGCCACCTTATTTTCCCAACATAAATGCCATGCCTTCTATGCCTATGAATGCTATGTCTACACAGAATATGAATGCACAGTTTGCTAATATGCCATTTACACCTAATCCTTATTATGCTGCATTTAGTATGCCACAAATGTCATTTAGCATGCCTTAATGGGATAACATTTTTACTAATAGCATGTCATTCCCTGTTAATCAAAATATGCATGATAATTATGCTGTAATGAATGGTTTCAAAGGTCCAACTCAAATGACTAAAGATGAATCTGATATCCCCAAGTCAAATGAGATAAAACCTAAGAAACAGAAAAAGAAAGCTAACAAGGCAGGACCCAAGGAAACTTGGGTACCAAAATCAACTTGATTTGATTTTGATGTGTGCAGGGAAACAGAAAGAATTTATGGTACTTGGATAGTGGTTGTTCAAGACACATGACTGGTGATTCTACCCTGCTCACAGAGTTCAAGGAGAGATCTGGCCCAAGTATTACTTTTGGAGATGACAGCAAGGGTTATACTGTGGGATATGGCTTAATTTCAAATGACAATGTCATCATTGAAGAGGTTGCCTTAGTGGATAGTCTCAAGCACAATTTGTTGAGTATCAGCTAGCTTTGTGATAAAGGCAACTCCGTAACCTTCAACTCAGAAGCCTGTGTTGTGACAAACAAGAGAAGCAACAAAGTGGTTCTCACTGGTGTGAGAAAAGGAAATGTGTACCTAGCTGACTTCAACTCATCAAATGCAGAATCCGTTACTTGTCTTCTCAGTAAAGCAAGTCAAGATGAAAGTTGGTTATGGCACAAGAAGCTATCCCATTTAAACTTCAAGACCATGAATGAACTTGTAAAGAAAGAACTGGTTAGAGGTATTCCTCAAGTGGAGTTTTCTAAGGATGGATTGTGTGATGCCTGCCAAAAAGGAAAGCAGATCAAAGCATCATTCAGAAAGAAACTTGATTCAACAATTGAAGAACCTTTGCAACTGCTACACATGGATTTGTTTGGACCAGTCAATGTGTTGTCCATCTCAAGGAAAAGATTTTGCCTAGTAATTGTAGATGATTTCTCAAAGTTCTCTTGGACATATTTCCTAAATTCTAAAGATGAGGCTAGTGAAATCATCATCAATCACATAAGGCAAGTCAATAATCATCCTGATTTTAAAGTTAGAAGAATCAGGAGTGACAATGGAACTGAGTTCAAGAATTCTGTCATGAGAGCATTTTATGAAGAAAATGGGATTTTGCATGAGTTTTCAGTAGCTAGAACTCCACAACAGAATGGAGTAGTAGAAATGAAGAACATATCACTTATTGAAGCTGCAAGGACAATGCTTGAAGAATCTAAATTACCAACATATTTCTGGGCTGAAGTTGTAAATATTGCATGCTACACTCAAAATATCTCTCTGGTTAATCAAGCAAAATGCATGACTCCCTATCAATTGTTCAAGAACAAGAAGCCAACTCTAAATTTTCTTCATATCTTTGGCTGCAAATGTTATATCTTGAGAAATCAAACTGATCAGAATGGGAAGTTTGATGCTAAAGCAGATGAAGGAATTTTTGTTGGATATGCTGTTGGTAAAGCATATAGGGTCTACAATCTAAGAACCAACATTGTTGTGGAATCAATACATGTTGTATTTGATGATAAAAGATTGAAGGACTGCAAGATAGAGAATGCCATGAGAGCCTCAAATTTGATAATGTGGAGATGGTTAGTGATGATGAAAGTGATCAAGAAACAGTATCAATGGATAACGCAGAAAGACCCACTACCAATGAAGCACAAAATTCAACATCTGTCGAGTTGCAAAATGTTTTATCCGTCGGGAGACAATCTGCTTTATCCGTCAGGAGACAACCAGCTTCATCCGTCGGTACTCAAAATTCACCATCCGTCGGGTCATCAAAAGAAGCTGGAAGTTAGAATAGATCACTTACAGAAAGTTCCCCTTTCTCAAATCAAAGATCCATTAACTCAGGGGGAGTTTCTAACAATCAAAACTCAATCACACATCAAGACAACAATGAGGCCTCTTCATCTAGAGCTAATCTACCTCAACAAAGGAAATTGACAAAGGATCACCCCTTTGAGCTCATCATTGGTGATGTATCTTCTAGAGTTCAAATAAGAAGAGTGTTAGGTCACACTTTCACTGTAGAGGGGGTGAATACAGTGTTTATTACAATCAAATCAAACTTCAAGAACTTATGTAACAGAAAACAAACTTTATTTAAACAATAAACTCTGTTACAATCTGGAACTGTTATCTCTCAGTGATGAACAAAATATCACGAGAGCTGCTAGGGTTATAATAAATAATATTCTCGATAATGATAACACTTATAGTGTAAACCCTATGTCTGTGTTTATATACTACACAGTTACAAGATAATCGCTAATTGATATGGAATATAATTCTGCTTCCTAAAATATATCAATCAGATATCTTCTATTCCAAGTATTCCATTCTTCACGGAATTCCTTCTTCATGCATATCTCTTCTTATGTTTATCTTGATCTTCTTAACTTTAATCAGCTACTGTCCTTATCTGATCGTCCTTCAGCACTTAAGTTCTGATATCTATCTCCTGATAACATAAGTACTGATATCCCTTAAGTTCTGACTTCCAGTATAAGTACTGATCAGTTAAGTACTGATTTGTTCTGTTCAAATAAGATCTGAAATCTAAACATAAAACATATTAGCCATGACATTATCAAATATATCTAACAATCTCCCCCAACTTGTAAATTAACAAAATATACAAGTTTAACAGATATTTGATGATGTCAAAAACATTAAGTACAAATGCATGAGAAATAGACAAGATAACTACAACTTACAGTCCTTAAAGTTTTTACCAATTCAACTTCTGATAACAACTTCAATCTGTATAAATATCAGAATTTAAGCAGTTGTAGATCTTCGACTTGGCTTCATCATTTTCTGATCTCTCTGATGTCAGGAGTTGTTCTGAGATAATTCTTCAACAAACATTTCTCAGCATATCTGAGTTCATCAATCATTCTCCGTTTGACATCTTTAAGCTCTGCAGTATCTTCACCAGTTTGAAATATTGCAGCTCTGAGATCATTAATCTTTGCTTTTCTCAACTCCCGATCTAGTCTTATGACATAAGCTTTATTAGACTCTAGATTGAATTCAAGCCCCTTAATACCAAGATATGTTCTGATCTGTGCAGTATTAGGCTTCATATCAACAATATCACCATTGTGATTTCTGTACTTTGGAACATATCTGCTGTCAGACTTAACAGAATAAAGTCTTTTCTGTCTCTGAATCTGTTCCTTTAAGTAGTTTGCAGCAGTCTCTGTTATTCTGTCATCCACTTGAAGTAAGAATAATACATGCTCCAATTCTTCAAAATACTTCAATGGAATGGCATTTTGTCTTATATGATAAACCCTACCATCTGTCATGAAATACAACATGATGTATTCTTTCAAGAAGGTATGGTAAACCATCTGTACAGATTCTAGTTGATTCAATCTCTCAGGAGTTGCTCCAATACCTGGTTCACTCAAGGAAGTTGGATCATCGGTAGTGTTGTGTACTCTTCTTTCATCAGCACTTCCCAATCCAGTTTTATCTCTAGCTTCCTTTCCAGTAACTACTCTTGCTTCAAAACCACTTGAAGTAGTCTTCAAAGATTGAGTCTGTTTTGCTTTAGTGAATCCTGGTAGGAGTGTTTTAGATTTATTTTCTGATATCAAGTTAACTTGAGCACTGTCAGAGGTTACTTGCTTCTTCTGAATATCAGAACTTACAATTTCTTGACTCTGAACAACTTGAGCCATGTCAGAGGTTGTTTTAAGAACTTTTCTTGAAGTCAGAGCAAGATTATCTTTTCCATCAGTAATTTCTTCTTCCTCAGGAGGTACATAAGGCTTGATAGGTTCACCAACCTTTTCTTTACCCTTGGATCTTGGATCTATCTGTGGTTGTGATCTAGCCAAAGTTTCTTCAGTATGTATCCTTTCTTTGATCACAATGCCTTTAGGTTTTGGAAGTAACTTTTTACCAGAAGCTTCAGATTTAGATGTGACTTTCTCTGATTTAAGTCTGGCTTCTTCTTCCTTTAAACTTTCCAAGTCCATCCCTGGATTTTCTTGAAGAAATAACTGTCTTGACATTTCCTCATCAAGATCTAGAAGTTCATCAGAACTTATCCTTTTACCAGCAGCAGAACTTATTCTTTTCCCAGTATCAGAACTTGTTCTGTGACTAGCTTGTCTTGATGTAAACCTTCTACCTTGACTATGACCACCACCCATTCCAGAGTTTCCTTGGTCATCTTTTCCATCATCCTTTCCTTGCAGTGACTTGTTGGTTTTGCATTTGGACTTAATTACCTTCTCCCCCTTTTTGGCATCAGCAGGTAATAAAAGAGAGATAAGTAGTTCCACTGAGGTCTGGATTTCAGTAAGTTGCGATTGCTGAGAAGCTTGATTTATCAGAATTTGATCAATCTGAGCTTGTTGCTTCTCTTGAGTTTTCTCAATATAAGCAACCCTGTCAATGGTAGGTTGGAAGAACTTTTTCTTATCAAGTTTCCAAACTTGTTCCTGTTTAATAAAGTTCTCCTGAATCTTGTGTAGCTCTGCATGAGTGTTGGAATGAAGACCTTGTAGATGTTTAGTACTCAATGCAGTGACTCTAAGCTGGATTTTAAAATCATCAGAATGTAACATTTCATCAGCTTTAGTCAAGTGCTCAGCAAGATGTAAAGCATTTGGAACACATGAAACTGAGTTCCATTCCTTAGTCCACTCCTGACCTGCAGGAGTTTCACTCCAAGGTACTGGTGCATCCCTGATAACAAACTCCTTTAGCAGTTCAGACTTAGGAGGAGTATGTCCTGAAGGACCTGCTTCATCAGCATCTACAGTTGTAGCAGCTTCACCAGTATCTCCAACATTTGCAGCATCAGAACTTAAAGATTCAGTATCTTCTGATAAGACAACTGTATGAGTAGCAATGGAGGCTTCAATATCCTCTAATTGCTGATCTGATACTAAGTTCTGATCAACAGCCATATCCTGATGCTCACCTAAAATCTGATCATCATCTTGATGCAGAGAAGGTGTTAGTGATAACTCAGGAGTTTGAACAGCATCAGTAACAGGTGTTGTGGAAGGATTATTTGCTGTTGGAGCTTCTAAGAAAAGTTTTTCAGGCACAACCAAGTTCTGAATATCAATTTCAGCACTTGTGCCTGGATCAACAAGAGATATAGAAGGTGAATTAGCCTTGTCAGATACAGGTTCCTGAGATGGAGTTGATGGAGAAGAAGTGACTGGAGCAAATTCCTTATCTTGTGAGATCAGAGATTCCTGATCCCCTTCCTTAGCTGCTTCCTCCTCATCATCTGAAACTGGCCTCTGTGCCCTCTGTTTCTTGTACTTCCTTGTTGATTTGGATTCCTTGGGAGTTGCAGGAACCGTCATACGTCTAAGCCTCTTGAGAAGCCTAGAACCCCCAATTGCAGAATCCTTCTGAGAAATTGCCTTCTCAGCTTCATCTATCATAGGTTCTGAAGAGGGAATCTGATCCTCAGAATCTGATTCATCTCTCAAAGTAATCCTCCTCTTCTTCTGAGATGTTTGAGGAACAGTCTTTGTTCTCTTTGGCTTAGAGGATGTAGGCTTCACAGTAGGTGCTGAAGAAGAAGATTGAGCAGTCTGTGAAGTGGAGAGATAGGATTTGAGATAAGTTCTGAGGGTAGGTTGAGTAGAATGAGAGGTAGGGACTGAGGTTGATGGATTTTGGTTATGGTGAGTTGGTTGAACATTTGAGTAAACAGATTTGTAAGTAGCAGGATCAGCATTTACCAGAATCTGTTTCACAGACTGAGGAATCTGTAATTGTCTCACCATTGATTTCTTTGTGTCAGCATTTATCAGGTCGTTAAAGTACCTTTTTGCAACCTTAAAAGGTGGGGTTTGAGTGCTGACTAACTGGGGTTCAGCAGTACAATACGTATAAATAAGTTGACAGAATCTAGCAAAATAAACAACATCTCGATCCTCTGTCATCCTATCCCCAATAAAACCAATTATTCCAGTTGCAAGATCAAAATGAGTTTGATGGATAATAGCATACCCGATGTGCTGACTCAGAATTGGGATGGCATCAAAATTTGAACACTTGTTGCCAAAAGCCTTGGTGATGCAATCGAAGAAGAAACTCCATTCTCTTCTGATATTAGCCCGTTTCAACTGTCCAAGTTTCGTCAGACTCTTTTCATATCCCAAATCAGTCATTAACCCCCGAAGGTCTGATTCCTCTGGTATAGAGAAGGTACAATCTTCTGGAAGATGTAATGCTCTTCGTACTGTACCAGGAGTGACTACATAGGAAGAATCACCCACTTGGAAGATAATACTGGGAGTTCCTCGTTTACCACCATCATCATAAACTCCAGTCCTCTAGAACCGCAGAACTTGTTGACTTGAAAATAATTCAGGCTGAGTTAAGGCGTACCCAACCTCACTATGTGCAAGAAGATCTTGCACAAAATGCAATTCAGATGGAGCTTCAGCATGATCAAGAATTGCAGCATAGTTGTTTGGAACAAACTTTGCTCCATCAATGATTAAATCCTTTGGTGCCATGTGAAAAAATATTGAAATTCAAGTATGCCTGTTAGGTGTGTGAGATAATGTCTGTATGAAAAACCAACGTGAGAAAGAATGAGAAAGAGAGTAAAAGTAAGAAGAGAGATAAAGTATAAAGAAAGTAAAAGATTAAAGAAATCTTCTCTCTGTTGTTCTTATACTCGAAGAAAAATGTTACCGTTGGACACCTGTCAGACATGCAGTAATAACGGATAGTTACTGGGCTCGAGAAAACAGGAATGATTACTTATCCAGTTGCCTTGATTCAAGGAAAAACCATTTCAGTTATCAAGAGACACAGGTTTAATTCAAAATTGAAACCGTTAGCACTGATTGAATTGTTTTTCACTGCAACATTAATATTCTGAAAATGAATCATGTTAAAAATGACCGAGATAATTTCGATGAATAAGTGCTGACAAAGAATCAGAACTTAAATAAAGACAAAATTTAAATGGTCATCAGAATATCAAGCAGGATTTAACAGCACAGATAAAATAACTCAGAGACAAAATCTTGAAGTAAAAACAGTTTTCATTAATATATCAAGTCAATACATATATGAAATAGAAATTACATCAATACAAGATTTTCCCTAAGCTTCTAATCCTAACGTCAACAGCTTTAGTCCTAGCTAAGAAGCCTGACAAAGCTGAGGATGAGGAAGAACAGGAAGAAGACGAGATTAAGTCATCCTCCTCTTCCTATCTTCGACAAACAAGATAGCGAGTCGAATGATTCGCTCTTGCTGACGGATACGACGAAGGTGAAGGTCTCTTCGAACGGCCACCAGATCACGTTTGATAACCTCTGGAAATTGAATCCAGAGATTGTGAGGGATGTTGGTGATAGGGTAGGGAGTTGAAATTCCATTCAAAAAGACATGCACAGTCTCATCACCGTAATTGTAGAACCAGCCAAATTCAGCCATTTGTGATAGTAAATGAAAAACAAGACTGAATTTGTGATACAAGTGTGATGAGAAGACTAATGTGAAGTGGTTGCATATATAGACATGAGAATGCCAAGAGACACAAAGATATTGAATACAGACAGGTAGAATTAATTCTACCTCGTCTCCCTAGACTTTGAAAAAGAATAACAGTCATTGGAAAAGGAATGTACACATGTAACAAGAGTGAACTGTTCAAGGACGAGTGCCATTATGTTTTAACCATAGACTATTAATCTTCCACTTCAACATTTCGAAATTAATCTGAGACTGTTACCAAATTTTACTCACAGATAAGTCAAGTAAAGGGTTAGACTGAAAAATCAGAACTTAGACCTATACCAGAACTTAACAGTCATCAGAACATAATGTCTTAACTCGAACAAGGAATATCTATCTTAGTAAATACTCATACAAGTTCGTAGTTATGAATGTCAGAACTTAATCATCAGAACGTGTAACTAGAACTTGTCCTCAGAATTTGTGCAAAAGTGACACAATGACTGTTGATCTAAAATAACATAGACCACCACAGAAATTTCATCATTCATATGGAGTGATGTGTGTGTGCATTAAGCTAAATAACAGACAAAGAGTAAAGTCTGATCTACTTCAGTACATCTTAGAAATAAGTCATAATTAAAATTTTGCTAAAGAGCTGCCATTATCCTGAAACCTACTGATAAATGAGTTCATGCATGAGTTCACCTCTACTGTTTTTGTGCTAATTTTATGCATCTTTTGAAATTCTATTTTACAGAGGCTTCTCAGTGTAAGTGAGTCACGACTGTTTATCAGAATTTATGCTATTATCAGAGTATTTCTCCAGTAATCATAGAGTGTGAAAAGTCACCAAGAAAATATTTTGCTTTTCTAATGCATATTTACTTAATACCAGCAATGCACTTGGGTCGTCCCTTTCACATTTTTACTCTAGATCTCAAAGGAGTACCTGATATTATTCTTTGATTATTGTTCTTCTTCTTTTGATAAGTGAGGTTTATCAGCACTTAGTACATTCAGCAGTTTTACTAGAATCAGAACTTAAACAGATGAGTAGCATTATTCTAATTTGTGACTTAGTAATAAGATATACAAAGTAAACTTAACTAAGCTCAGTTATCAGAATTTGCTTGTGTTATAAGATTTCCACAGAAATAATTACTTCTTTCATGGGATCATTTGTTTATTGAAGACTAGTAGGTCAGTATCTAGCATAGTTATCCTCATAGGATTGAATAGTTACTGAAACAGACATATCACTTATCAGAGTTTAGAAACATATATCAGACAACAGTCAGTACTTAAAGACATTTATCAATTAATGCACAGAATATACAAAGAGATTAATTCTGTAAATACTGATCATAAAGTCTGATAACATAGAACAAGTTTAAGCAGATTTAGAGAAAGAACCTGAAATCATTCCAAGTTCATTTACCAATTTTGAAAAGGTAGCTTCACACAGTGGTTTTGTGAAGATATCTGCTACTTGTTGATCTGTGGGAACAAAATGCAATTCCACTGTACCTTCATCCACATGTTCCCTGATGAAATGGTACCTGATGCTGATGTGCTTTGTCATAGAGTGTTGAACTGGATTACCTGTCATAGCAATAGCACTTTGATTATCACAGTAAATAGGGATTTTGAAATACGTTAACCCATAATCTAGTAACTGATTCTTCATCCAGAGAATCTGTGCACAGCAGCTTCCTGCAGCAATATACTCTGCTTCTGCAGTTGATGTGGAAATTGACTTTTGTTTCTTGCTATACCAAGAAACCAACCTGCCTCCAAGAAATTGGCAGCTACCACTTGTGCTTTTCCTGTCAATTTTGCAACCTGCAAAATCTGCATCTGAGTAACCTATTAATTTAAAATCTGATTCTCTAGGATACCATAATCCTAGATCAGCTGTTCCTTTAAGATACTTAAAGATTCTTTTTACAGCTGTTAAGTGAGGTTCTCTTGGATCTGCTTGAAATCTTGCACAAAGACAGGTAGCAAACATGATATCTGGTCTACTAGCAGTTAGATAGAGAAGTGAGCCAATCATACCTCTGTAATCAGTAATATCTACTGAATTACCAGTATCCTTATCCAGTTTTGTTGCAGTGGCCATGGGAGTGGATGCACTTGAACAGTCTTGCATTCCAAATTTTTTCAGCAAGTTTCTGGTGTACTTAGATTGACAAATAAAAGTTCCTTCTTCACTCTGCTTGACTTGAAGGCCCAGAAAATAACTAAGTTCTCCCATCATACTCATCTGATATCTTGACTGCATTAGGTTGGCAAACTTTTTGCAAAGTTTGTCATTTGGAGACCCAAAAATAATATCATCAACATAAATCTGGATCAAAAGTAAGTCCTTGCCATGGTTGAGATAGAATAATATTTTGTCAATAGTTCCTCTGTTGAATCCACTTTCCAGAAGAAACTGAGCTAAAGTCTCATACCATGCTCTAGGAGCTTGCTTAAGTCCATAAAGTGCTTTATCAAGCCTGTAGACATAATCTGGATGTTTGGAATCTACAAAGCCTGGAGGTTGTTCAACATATACTTCCTCTTCCAATTCTCCATTGAGAAAAGCACTTTTCACATCCATTTGAAAGACAGTAAACTTTTTGTGAGCAGCATAAGCCATGAATATCCTTATGGCTTCTAACCTAGCAACTGGAGCAAATGTTTCATCATAGTCAATTCCCTCCTGTTGAGAATATCCTTTTGCAACCAGCCTTGCCTTGTTCCTTACAATTATGCCATCACTGTCAGTTTTGTTTCTGAATACCCACTTTGTACCAACAACCGATCTATTCTTGGGTCTTGGCACTAAGGTCCAGACTTTGTTTCTTTCAAATTCATTCAACTCTTCCTGCATTGCTTGCACCCAATCAGCATCTTGAAGAGCTTCTTCCACTTTCTTTGGCTCAGACTGAGAGAGAAAAGAATTGTAAAGACATTCATTCGAAGTACCTGTTCTAGTTCTGACACCTGCCTCAGGATTTCCAATTATTAAATCAGGTGTATGTGATTTTGTCCACTTCCTTGCAGATGGAAGATTTTCTCTAGAACTGGATGCTCCCCCATGATTCATGCTGTCTTCGGTTTCATTTTCTGATGCTCCCCCTGAAACTATGCTCTCTGAGTTGGATCCTTCAGTATTTAGATTTTCAGCACTGTCAGTACTTGGCTTATCAGAACTTGACGAATCAGAATTTGAAGAGCCAGATGTATGTTCTGATGCTTCTTGAGATGTGATAATATCTTGAGTATGCTCCCCCTGCATTGGTGCATCTTCCTTTGACGTAGTCACCACAGCTTCAATAACATCAGAGTTTAATCCATCAGAATTTACAGTATCAGGACTTAGACTGTCAGGACTTGAGGTATCAGAATATGAATCTTCATTTTCAAATCTCAGCTTATCATGATCAATGCAATCTTCAAGTCCAGTGATCTTCTTGTCATCAAAAGAGACATTGATAGATTCCATGACCACTTTTGTTCTCAAATTATAGACTCTGAAGGCTTTTGTAGAAAGTGGATATCCTACAAAGATTCCCTCATCAGCTTTTAGATCAAACTTGGATAGCTGTTCAGGATGAGTCTTGAGAACAAAACACTTACATCCAAATACATGAAAGTATTTGAGATTTGGCTTTTTGTTCTTCACCATCTCATATGGTGTTTTTCCATGCTTGTTAATGAGTGTTGCATTTTGAGTAAAACAAGCAGTCTGCACAGCTTCAGCCCAAAAATAGGTTGGAAGCTTTGCTTCTTCAAGCATTGTTCGTGCAGCTTCAATTAGAGTTCTATTCTTCCTTTCAACAACTCCATTTTGCTGTGGAGTTCCAGGAGCAGAAAATTCCTGCTTTATTCCATGATTTTTGCAGAACTCTTCCATTATCAAATTCTTGAATTCAGTGCCATTATCACTCCTCAAAATTTTCACAGAATCTTTGATCAATTTATCCAGATGTTTGACATGATCAATCAGGATAGATGCAGTTTCACTTTTTGTGTGCAAGAAATACACCCATGTGTATCTGGTGAACTCATCTACTATGACCAACGCATATTTCTTCTTTGCAATAGACATGACATTCACTAGACCAAATAGATCAACATGAAGTAGATAATAAGGCTCAAGAATTGATGATTCAGTCTTGCTCTTGAACGAAGATTTTCTTTGTTTAGCCTTCTGACATGAGTCACAAAGACCATCAGGAACAAACACTGATTTTGGCAGTCCTCTCACAAGATCTTTCTCGATCAGTTCATTTATCTTGTTGAAGTTTAAATGAGAGAGTTTCTTGTGCCAATTCCAGCTTTCTTCAGTTGAGGCTCTACTCACTAAACAGATTGCAGAACCATCAGAACTTGTTGAAAGCTTAGCTTCATAAATGTTACCACGCCTGAATCCCTTCAGAACAATTTTTCCTTTAGATTTACTAACTATTTCACAATGTTCTGCAAAGAAATCAACATGATAACCTCTGTCACAGATTTGACTTATACTCAGTAAGTTGTGTTTAAGTCCTGAGACCAGAGCTACATCTTTAATAATGACATTCCCAAGATTGATATTGCCATATCCCAAAGTTTTTCCAATGTTGCCATCTCCATAAGAAACACTTGGGCCAGCTTTCTCCACAAAGTCTGATAGCAGGGCCTTATTTCCAGTCATATGTCCTGAACATCCACTGTCCAGAACTAAAATATTTTTCCTGTTGCCCTGCAATCAAAAAGACCACTAATTATTAGTTTTAAGGACCCAGACTTGCTTGGATCCTTTGGCCTTTTTAGGTTTGTTAACATTTGCAGCGGATTTAACATCAGATTTTATGTTAACAGTTTTCTTATCAGAACTTATACTAGAAGGAACAACAGAAACTTTCTTTAAAGAAGGTTTTATTTGATAATAATCATAGTACAAACTATGATATTCCTTACAAGTATAAATGGAATGCCATAAACTACCACAATGAAAACAAGGATTTTGTGGTTTGTATCTAACAGACTGACTCTTAACTCCTGACTTTGTAGATAAGGAGTTAATATTCTTATTCTTCCTGCAAAAAGAAGCCAGATGGTTAGAACTTCCACAGTTATGACATGCTTTCCTAGGAGCATCAGGAACAAATTTATAGTTATTGCTTTTATTCACACCTTCCTTTCCATTCCTGTTTTTCCTAGGTGATTTTACCTTGTTTGCATTCTTAACATCTTTCAGCTTATGCTTAAGCTGCTTCTTTGTCATTAAGCCTATGTTAACTTCAGCTGTCTTTTCCTGTTTTAGTTTGTCAGAAGCTAATTCCTTTTTAACTTCTGATTTCTCATTTTCGGATTTTTCAGTTACAAACTTAACAGGTTTTAACTTCGGCTTTTGCTTATCAACAGGCTTAATTTCTACAGTTCCTTTTTTATTTTCTCCATAGCCTAAGCCCTCTTTCCAGTTTCCACTGCTTAGCAAATTTTGAGTTGTTTTGCCAGAGTTAGTCCAAGTTCTGATAATCTCTCTCTCCTTTTCTAACTCAGTTTTTAGAGATTCATTCATTTTTAGCACTTCATCCCTAACATAAAAAGCATCATCTCTATCCTGCTGAGTTTGATGAAACATGACTAACTCTTTTTCTAAGAAATCATTTCTTTTCCTAAAAGCAAGATTTTCAGAAGTTAATCTTTCACATGTTAAAGTTTGATCTCTATAACTAACAAACATGGTTTTAAGATATCTTCTCAACTCATTAATATCATCAATATGAAAAGCATAAGTAGTCTGAGGTACCTTTGTTTCAGCAGCTTCAGAACTGCTCTCAGAACTTGATTTATCAGCATTTGCCATCAATGCATAGTTCTCCTCACTTTCAGAGTCTGAGGTGTCTGTCCAGCTTTTCTGCTTTGTGACAAGAGCTTTGCCTTTGTCATTCTTGGTCTTCTTGCAATCAGGAGATATGTGGCCTTTCTCACCACAATTATAACATTTAACATTAGCGTAATCTCCTCTGTCAGACTTTCCTCCTCTTCCTTCAGATCTTCTGAAATTCTTCTTATCAGAACTTATGCCTTTCCTGGAAAACTTCTTTCCCTTCCTGAACTTCCTGTATGCAATCTTTGTGATTCCTTTCACCATAAGAGCACACAGCTTCATCATCTCCTCATCAGCATCAGTTTCAGGCAAGCTTTCAGAATCTGAGTCATCATCACTCTCAGAACTTGATGACTCAGTATCAGATTTTATGATAAGAGCTTTACCCTTATCTTTCTTTGAGGAAGGTGGTTTGGGGGATTCCTCTTCAACCTTGAGAGCAACTGTCCTTGACTTTCCTCCTTTCCTCTTGCTTCTTTGTTCCATCTCAAGTTCATGAGTCTTGAGCATTCCATAGATTTCATCAAGAGTTGTTTCATCAAGATTGTAGTTGTCTCTTATTGTTGTTGCCTTCAAATCCCAACATTCAGGAAGAGCTAACAGGAATTTGAGGTTTGTATCTTCAAGATCATACTCCTTATTTACTAATGACAAGTCATTCAAGAGTTTGACAAATCTATCATATACATCAGTCAATGACTCATTAGTCCTAGAGTCAAAGTGTTCATACTCTTGAGTGAGTATTGTCTTCCTGTTCTTCTTAACTGTTTCAGTTCCTTGACACCTTGTCTCCAGTGCATCCCATATCTCCTTAGCAGTCTTGCAGTTGATTACCCTGTTTGACATTACATTATCAATGGCACTATGCAATAAGTGACGTACCTTTGCATCCTTAGCAATAGATGCTATATCTTCAGCAGTGTAATCATTCTTTTCCTTTGGTACGGTCATTGCTGCTTCACCTGCAACTACAACAGCGAGCTTGGTAGGTTTGTGAGGCCCTTCCTTGATTCTATCAAGGTATTCTGGATCTGTTGCTTCCAGAAACATGGTCATCCTTACCTTCCATATGGGATATTCAGATGGTCTCAATATGGGAACTCTGATAGTCTCATATCGACTCTGAGTTGATGTCTTTGATGATTCCTCAGTTTTGGTAGGCTTAGTTGGAGTTTCTGTGTCAGACATGATTGTGTTTGGATCTTTAACTGTATGTGTGTTAACAGATAGCTCTGATACCACTTGTTAGGTCACACTTTCACTGTAGAGGGGGTGAATACAGTGTTTATTACAATCAAATCAAACTTCAAGAACTTATGTAACAGAAAACAAACTTTATTTAAACAATAAACTCTGTTACAATCTGGAACTGTTATCTCTCAGTGATGAACAAAATATCACGAGAGCTGCTAGGGTTATAATAAATAATATTCTCGATAATGATAACACTTATAGTGTAAACCCTATGTCTGTGTTTATATACTACACAGTTACAAGATAATCGCTAATTGATATGGAATATAATTCTGCTTCCTAAAATATATCAATCAGATATCTTCTATTCCAAGTATTCCATTCTTCACGGAATTCCTTCTTCATGCATATATCTTCTTATGTTTATCTTGATCTTCTTAACTTTAATCAGCTACTGTCCTTATCTGATCGTCCTTCAGCACTTAAGTTCTGATATCTATCTCCTGATAACATAAGTACTGATATCCCTTAAGTTCTGACTTCCAGTATAAGTACTGATCAGTTAAGTACTGATTTGTTCTGTTCAAATAAGATCTGAAATCTAAACATAAAACATATTAGCCATGACATTATCAAATATATCTAACAAAGAGCAACTCAAGAAGAATGTCTATATAGCAGCTTTCTTTCCAAGGAAGAACAAAAGAAGGTAGAAGAAGCTTTATTGGATCCTAATTGGATTTTATCTATGCAGGAGGAGCTAAACCAATTTGAGAGAAATAAGGTATGGAAGCTGGTGCCTAAGCCTAAAGGAAAGAATCCAATAGACACCAAATGGGTATTCAGAAACAAGATGGATGAAAATGGCATAGTAGTCAGGATCAAAGCTAGATTGGTTGCTAAGGGCTATTATCAACAAGAAGGAATAAATTTTGATGAAACATTTGCTCCTGTTGCAAGACTTGAAGTCATCAGAATCTTCTTAGCCTATGCAGCCCATTCCAATTTCAAAGTCTATCAAATGGATGTCAAAAGTGCCTTTCTGAATGGAGATTTGGAGGAGGAAGTCTATGTCAGTCAGCCTCCTGGTTTTGAAGATCCAAACTTTCCAGAATATGTTTACTATCTTTTGAAAGCACTCTATGGACTGAAGCAAGCACCTAGAGCCTGGTATGACACTTTGTCAAAGTTTCTTTTAGAGAATCACTTCCATAGAGGTACTGTAGACAAAACTCCTTTTCTTTAGAAATGTTAATGGCTCTAGTATACTTGTTCAAATTTATGTAGATGATATTATTTTTGGCTCTACAGATGAAAAACTTTGCAAAAAGTTTGCCAAATTGATGCAAAGTAAGTATGAAATGAGTATGATGGGGGAACTTACTTTCTTGGTCTGCAAGTTAAGCAAGTTAGTGATGGAATATTCATTAGTCAAACTAAATACATTTATGATCTTTTAAAGAAATTTGATCTAGTGGATTGCACATCTGCAAAAACTCCCATGGCCACTGCAACTAAGCTTGAATTAAACACTACTGAAAAGTCTGTGGATATTTCAAGTTATAGGGGTATGGTTGGCTCACTTCTGTACTTAACAGCTATTAGTCCAGATATAATGTTTGCTACATGTTTGTGTGCTAGATTTGAGGCTGATCCTAGAGAATCTCACCTAGTAGCTATTAAGAGAATTTTCAGATATCTCAAGGGAACACCAAAACTTGGCATTTGGTACCCTAGAGATTCTGATTTTGATCTAATTGGTTATTCAGATGCAGATTATACAGGTTGTAGAATTGATAGAAAAAGTACAATAGGAACCTGTCAATTTCTTGGAAACAAGCTTGTGTCCTGGTTCAGTAAAAAGCAAAACTCAGTTTCTACTTCTACAGCTGAAGCTGAATATATTGCTGCTGGCAGTTGCTGTGAACAAATTTTGTGGATGAAAAACCAATTGCTAGACTATGGTTTGCAAGTTGAAAGGATTCCTATTTTCTGTGATAATACAAGTGCAATTTCCAACACTGAAAATCCAGTACAGCATTCAAGGACAAAGCACATAGACATCAAGTACCACTTCATAAGGGAACATGTAATGAATGGTATCGTGGAACTACATTTTGTTCCAAGTGAAAACAGCTTGCAGATATATTTACCAATCCACTGGATGAATCCACCTTTTCAAGATTGGTAAGTTAGTTAGGTATGCTAAATTATTCTTAAATCTTTTCAGATAACTTGCAAGTTGTAATGCAGCCATAAATTTTATTGATTTTTTTTTGTCATGGATGAAATTTTGGCTAAGTCAAAATTTACATCTCGACGGATGATCACTATCCATCAAGTTTGATCATCCGTCAGTATACATCTTATTGATAAAATTAATTACTTTTCTGGAATATTTTATGACTGAACGGATAACTGATTTATCCTCATCCATCGAATTGTCTGAATCTTAGCCGTTAATTCCCTGAACTTTATCCATCGAGTATACTTACAGTTTATAAGTATAACACAACGGATAATTGAAGGAATTTTTACAGTTTATTTTTAAACGGCTATTTTGGGCAATTTTTATTGGTTACTTTATTTTACTTTATTATTTTTGACAGTTATTTTTGAGATAGTATAAAAGCTTAATTCATTTCCATTACTTTTCTTTTATCATTCTCAAATCATCTGCTCTAAATTCTCTCTTTCTCAAAAGCAATTATCATCTCTATCTCTGCAATTTCCACTTCTAACAATGGCACCAGTCGTCAAGATCATGTCACAAACTGAATTCATCAATGAGAAGAACAACTTCACGGCTCTAGTAAACAAGGGGATTCAACAATCTGGTGACTACCACAAAATGATGGATTTTGTGAAGATCTGCAAACTCAACTATGCCATGCTAGAATCACCCACCATCTTCTGTGAGGTTGTTGAAGAAATGTGGTCAACTGTTGTGTACAACTCAACTAATAAGATCGTCACACTCAATATTAAACGTAAGGAATTTTGTATTAATAGTGATGTTATTAAAGCAAGTTTCAAAATTCCTGATAATACTGTAACTTCACCACACACAGAAACTGACATTATTAACATGCTTAACTCCATGAACAATGCACTCTCTACTTCTAAGTTAAGTAAAATTAAGAGGTTGGGTCTTAGGAAGGAATGGAGTTATCTATGTGATGTAGTTACTAAGGTATTCTCTGGTAAAATTAGTAATTTTGATTCTGTCAATATCTCTATGCTTTACATGCTAGTTACTGATAAGTACTTTAACTTTAGTGATCTTGTTTTGTTTGAGTTGGGGTTTAAGTTAGGTGAGTTAAATAAGAGGGGTAAAAATGTTTACTATGCTAGATTTTTTATGATGTTAGCTAACCGCCTCTGTGAGGGAATTGTTCTTGAGAACCCAACCAACAAACTAGATTGTTGGGTTCAAGAGAGAAGAATTATTGCAGATTTGAACAGGGCAAACCATCACAGAGAGGTGCCACTCTTCTATTTCCCTGTAATGGAAGCACCTCAGGTAAGTGAGGTAATCTCATATGTCTCTACTCCTCCAAACTCACAAATTTCTTTGCACTCTAGTGTAGCTATGGCAACTGTGTCAATGACCCAACAGTTGCCTACCCAAGCTACCAAATCCAAAATTTCTAAATCCAAGTCAAAGAAAGCCCCATCTAGCATCTCTCAAAAGATGCCAGTTGCAAAATCCACCAAACCTAAAGAGGGGAGTGTGAAGGTGGGTAAGGTAGGTGAGGGACAGGGTGAATATCAAAGAAATCCTAAGGATAAGGCTGGAGAGGTGAGTGTTTCCTAGCCTAGCCACACTGCAGTTTCCCAACAAACTGCAGTGCTTAATAAGGAAATAAGCTCATTGCTAGTTGCATCCTCCCAAAAGGATGTGACTATTGAACAAAGCTCTCAGCCAAGAGCACAGGCCAAAAGGGTAAGGGACACAAGCTCACCCCAAACCTATACTAGAAAGAAGAAACCAAACACCCTTGGGGATGCACAGGGTTCAGACACTGTGCAAACTGGTGCTAAAGACACAGTCACTGCACCTTTTCAAAGTCAATTTGATGTGGCTCCAATAAATGTGGAGTCATAGCCAAAATCTTTAGTTATAGAAGCACCCCAAACACCAAATTCTCCCACAAACTCTCTGGATGTGGATATGATCAACACATCAATTCCTAATTCCCCTTCTTTAACTCTGTTGGGGAAGCCAAAATCTAGTACAAGTGAGCATCATCTTTTGGATGATTTATTGGCTCACTTGCCAATTCTTTCAGGAACTGTTGAGACATCTGTGCCAAAATTCTCATCAATCTGCACAGAGTCCATAATAGTTTCCACTCCAAACTCATTTATTCCTACTCTCTCGATGGATATTGTTTATCCGTCGATTAGTGATTGTATCCCGACGGATAAGCTTAACAGCAGTTATCAGTCGGATAGTCACACTGCTAACTCAACGGATATCCCTTATATGTCGAATGTCTCTGCACAACTTCAAATTTCATCATTTATCTCAAGTGCAGAAGAATTAGTGGTAGTACAATCACTTCTAGGATTGAGGGAAGAGAGTGTTATGAGTGAGAGTCTGGGTTGCTCCCAGGAAAAAAGAGAGGAAAAGAGTGAAAATATGCAATCCAGTTCTTCAGGATTGGCAAAAGATAGCGTGAGGAGTCCCACCTTAGATGGTGAAGGTGAGGGTGGGGAGCCAAGGTGAGACCTTGATGCAATAAAAGAGAGATAATGAGAGAAATGCAGGTACTGGAGCAATAAGGATGGATGTCATTGCCAGTGAGTCAATGAATGCCCAGGATGCAGACAGGGAAGGACTATCTCAGCATCCTAAAGTTTTTATAGATTCTACTTCTCTTGATGCTGAGGCATTTACTCACCTTGTTCCAGCTTATCAAATTCTAGCTGAACAGGGCAATGACAATGCTAAAAGGATGCTCAATCTGGTGCATACCACCCAGTCTATACAAAGGGCTAAGGATGCCATCACAGCTTTGCATTCTACAGCTGGTGATGTGGACTATGAGACTGGGGGTTCAGCTGATTTCTTTGGAGATGGGAGTGAGGATAGTGAAGATGAAGCAATGGACATAGGGGGAGAAGTAGGCTCAAGCTCAAGGTCAGGTATGCCATCATGGGTATTCTCAAAGCACTATGATGAGCATTACTTCAAGACAACCCTGATCCAGTTAATCAATCAGACAAATACTGCTCTTCAAACCACTACCAATGCAAGCACCAAGAAGCTCCTTCAAGCACATCTTGCCTCCCTGTAACTTCAGCAAATACAAGGCTTTCAGCATGCTAGAGATGTGAATTCTATGAAGGGTGATATTGAGGAGTTGAAGAAGGCTATTTCAGACAGGATAGATTCTAAACGTCCAGAAGCTACAATGCTTGACATCAAGAGGAAATTAAGGAAAAATTCTGATCTGTCAACCAAGATAGATGCCTTGGATACAAGAATGTCAGCCATGAAAGCATCTTTGACTGCCATTCATCTCCATCAAGCCCAACAAACTGATCTACTTCAAAAACTGGTGGCAGCACAAACCCCCTCCACAGCTCAACTTGATGATAACAAAAAAGGGGAGAAAGGACCAAGTGAGGGGGAGAAGCTTCAGATACAAATCAGTAAAGTAATTGTGCCTTCAATTACTATCTCAAAGCCACCAGTCACAGATGGTATAGTTATGATTCAAGCAGCAGCAGCCAACTTGAAAGTTGCTGAGAAGGAAAAGTTAAGTTTGGTCAACTGGGAGAAGATTGTTGAGGAGATACAGAAGAAGTTTGAACTAGTCAAGGAGCCAATTAAGTCAGCCATCCATCACTCTCAAGTCAAGCAAATTAATGTGAATGAGATGAGCATGAACTATCTGGAAAGAGGACAATCTTCCTGCATCAAGTCTCCAAAGGCTAAAATGATTCTTAAACCAAGGGCAAACTACTCAAAATCATCTTTGAAGAACCCTTTGGACACTGTGTATGAGACACCCAAGCCTGATGAGAAGAAGCTTCTATCAAGATCAATTGTCTTCTATAAAGATCCAGCTGATTCAGCTTCTAAAAGGAGGATTGCTAAGATTTTCAGAAATGGGAAAGAAATTTGTGTGGTGGCGGGACACCCTCAATTTGCTCAAGCAAAGAGAGAAGAAAAAGCTAGATTGAAGCAGGAAAAGAAGCAGGCTGCTCTAGATGCTAAAAAGGCTATCTCAGCAACCTCAAGTTGTTATAGATTCTACCACCCTTGATGCTGAGATATTTACTCACCCTGTTCCAGCATATCAACTTCTAGCTGAACAGGGAAATGACAATACAGAAAGGATGCTCAACTTGGTGCACACCACACAGTCAATGCTAAGAGCTAAGGATGTCATCACAACTTTTCCCTCTACAACTGGTGATGTTGATTATGAGACTGGTGGTTCAGAAGAATTCTTTGGAGGTGAAGGTGGAGATAGTGAAGAAGAGCCATTGGACATAGGGGAGAAGTAGGCTCTAGTTCAAGATTAGGCATGCCATCTTGGGCATTCTCAAAGCACTGTGATGAACACTACTTCAAGACAACCCTGATCCAACTCATCAATCAGACAAATTCTGCTCTTCAAACCACCACAAATGCCAACACCAAAAAGCTCCTTCAAGCACATCTTGCTTCTCTGCAACTAAAACAAATCCAAGGTTTTCAACATGCTCGAGATGTCAACACTATCAAAGGTGATATTGATGAGATGAAGAAGGCCATTTCTGACAAGATGGACTCAAAACTTCCAGAAGCTAGAATGCTTGACATTAAGAGACAACTCAGGAAAAAAAATCTGATCTTCCTACAAAGATAGATGTCTTAGATACAAGAATGACAGCAATGGAAGCATCTCTTACAGCAATTCATCTACACCAAGCTCAAGAGACAAACTTGCTTCAGAAACTGGTGGCTGCACAGACCTCCTCTACTCAACTTGCTGATAACCAAAAGGGGGAGAAAGAGAATTCTAGGAGTGAGGGGGAGCAAAAAGTGCTCAACATTGAAGTTAGCAAAGTAATTGTGCCTTCAATTACTTTCACCAAGCCACCAGCCAAAGATAGCATTGATCTGATAATGAAGCAGCAGCCAATTTTGAAAGAGATATGTCCTAAGTCCAATCATGTATGAGGATTTAGGAATAACTTTTATGTAATCTGTTTTTGATTTCATTGATATTAATAAAAGACTTGTTTTGTTTTTATTGCGGGCTCTATCTATTTTAAGTGTTTAAATAAGATATACCACAGTTTAAAGTAAAGCTTTTTATGAATTATGATGAGATCATAATAATGAGACCTAAAAGATGATAACTCTAAACTTAAATAGTTCTTGGTCGTAGGATTACTAACTGGTAATTAATAATTCGCAAAGATCGGTACATACTATGCTTGCTTCATTATGAAGGATGTCTAATCTCATAGACATTTGTGTGGTGACACTATAGCTAGTATGTAGGTGCTTATTATAGAATAAGTTCACTGAATATGACTCACACAGCTGAACAACTGATGGAGTTCACTCACGTGTCAGCAATTGTTCATATAGTGATAGTTGTACAAGTATCCTTAGACTTGAGGTCATCATAGTCATCTTGTGTACACTGAACTATGCTTTGGTTTAGTTCTTCGTCTCCAGGGACAATTATAAGGGCTCTACTGGGTATAGGAATTTGTACACGAAGATAGTGTATGATCAATAAAGGATCTACCCCTTCCAGTGAAGGAAGAGAATGTTCAATGCTGATCCACTTATGCTAGTTCAGGAATCTCTGGCCAGAGTGAATGAAATTAGAAAGGAGTTTCTAATTTACATTAAATAGAACTAAGTATAGTGAATGGGAAAGCAAGTGATTAAATAAGATAGGCTTGACACAAGTTCCATGCCTTGTATTTAATCATGACATTGCAGGGTAGAAGGAATTGATTGTACGGTAACTACTCACTGAATAGGTTCTTGGTATTCTAAGCAGTGAATTTGTATTATCCGGATAGTCGTGATATGCTGAGAAGTATCCCTCATAATGTAGAATAAATATAATTAATTAATTAATCATATTTAATAAATTAGAGAATTTATATAAATAATGATAAAATAGTTTTATTATTATTTATTTCTACTACCGGCTTAATATAGAACCTACAGGGTCACACCATAAAAGAGAATGATTTAATGTAGAGGAATTAATTAATAATGGTTGATAATTATTTATTTATGAAATAAATAATTAATTGGCAAATTTAATAATTGATTAAATGAGATTTAATTAATTATAAATTAATTAAGAAAAAGTTCTTAATATTATTAATTAAGAATTTAATTTTTGGAAAATAAATCAAGTAAGAGAATTATTTCTAAAGTGTTTAGAAAAAGGATTAATAATTAAAAGGTGTTTTAATTACTAGTGAGAATAATAAAGGGTTAATAATAATAATATTTTATGGAAAATTTTCAGCTGAAAATTTTGCCTATAAATATACTATTATAAACCCTATTTTTGCCTCAACCTAAAAATTTTACAAAACCCTAATTCTCTCCACCTCCTCCTTCTCCATTACATCGTTTTCTTGGTGGATACCGGTGGACTGCTTCACACTTGAGAAGCAGCTGCTAAGGATCTCCGCTCGTGGTTCTTGGATCACTTTTAAAGGTTAGAATCGATCCCTCGATTTTATTTATGATCAGTATGCATATTATATGGATTTTATATCATGAAAATTGTTTTACCATGCTTCCGTGATAGATAAAATCCTACAATGGTATCAGAGCATAGGTTGTATGCATATAGATCTGTGGTAAAAATTTCAGAATTTTATGTGCTTGTATGAATTAATTATGATTTTTACAAGTTATATCATGGATTAATTATGACTAATTAGAAATCATTTCTTAGAATTATTTTGACTGTAGATCTGGGTTCTACAAGTGTTGTAGATCGTCTGGGTATTTTTTTCATAATTTTATGATGTATGGATTAATTGTTATGAATTTTTGAAGTTGTTTTAATTAAAATTCGTAATTAAATATATGTATATATAGTATATATATATATATATATGTTTTGCTGAAGAATAATTCTGCTGTACTGAGTTTTAATGGTGGCACGGAAAGAGAGAATGCACGTTTTTCTGTGCGAAGAAAAGCGACGGCGACAGTCTAAAACGGGCAGAGGAGCGCGCGTCTGGCATGCGCGCGTGGCGCACAAGCGCTCGTGTGTCACGCGCGGTGCGTGTCAGACACGCGCGGGTCAAAGGTCAGCCCTGTGCTGACGTCATGCTGACATCATCAGATGATGTCATGCTGATGTCAGCTTAGGGTTTAGGGCGCGTGAAGCGAGTGTGCGCGTGGGGCACGTGGACGAATGTCAGACACGCGCCTGACAGCGTGTGTCCGCGTGACGGCGCGTGGAATTTCTTCTCGGGCGCGTGAGGGCGCGTGGCTTGTCAGAATGAGGCATTTTTGGTGCCGTTGGATTCGTTTTTTCGAGACGCATCTAATGGTATATTATATGATATTTTCTGAAATTATTTCGAACTATTTATAGCTAACAGTAGTGTTTTAAAGCTGTTTTTGACTGTTTGAATTGCTTTTAAATGCCTCATGTGATACATAGAGATGTATAATGCTTAGACCAATATGCTACATGATTTAACATGCCTACCTTTACGTTTATTCATGCTTATATATGTGATATATTCTTAGTTTATCATGCGATGATAGATTTAGGTGAACTTAATTAACATAAGGCGTTTATTAGACAATCTAGTATAGTGAAATTGTTTCATGACCTTAATATAAATATTATGAATACGATCATGAGATTCTTGTATTTATGAAACACGTAATTGAATATGAATTTTCAATATTGAGAGAAAGGATGATTCTGTCAAAAACAGATTTCTATCTGTAAGAAAGGGTTATTAAGTGACGCCTATTGACAATGCTCCACCCGATCTGGGAATCATCTGATTATCGATTATTGATTTGAAATATTTAATTTAAAAGGAAGAATCTCTTTATAAAATGATTATGATTGTAACATAATATAATCCCTCTAAAATTAAATAATATCAAGTAGTAATTGGCCAATGCTACAACGGGCTTGTGTCGGTCATAGCCTTCCAACATGATAGAAAGTAGTTCTTATTTTTAAATCATTGTCGTTTCGTGCTACAGCCGAGGGCTTTGATTTCGAAATAAGAAATACTTGTCTATTACATAGAGATGTGTACATTAAATTAGAATCTAAAGGTCGTTATAAGCTACAGTCGTGGGCCGTTGGAGAGTGATTCAATTGTACGAAATGTTGGGTTAGACTTGACTTAGAATATTGAGTTTGTCGTGCCACAGCAGTGACTCAATTATTCAAGAGGCTAAAGTTATATTAGGGAATAACATAAGATGTAATTGACAAGAGTTGTCTGCCTTTTGAACATCACATGACCTTTCGTGCTACAGCCGAGGTTGTGTGATAGAATGTAGGATCCATATTCCCACTAGCATTATGAATGCTTAATTTTCAATTAGGGGTTAAATAAATTAGATAAACTAGTGGGAGACACTTATGAATAAAGACCCGATTCATATATGTTTTGAAATAAAATTGAATATTTGCTAAGTGTTGTTATGTGTTTATCGTTTGCAGATTTACTATATTCATCATGTCCTCTGCACTATCACTCCGGAGAATACTAGATGCTCACAAGTTGACTGATCCTAATTTAGCTGTTTGTTTTCACTGTAACAAGTTGGGGCACTGGAAGAGGAACTGCAAGGTTTACCTTGCAGAATTGAAGAAGAAGAAGAAGGGTAGTGAGACTACCGCTTCTGATTCAGGCATGTTCATGATCGAAGTTAATATGTCAATAGGTCAAATTTCCACTTGGGTATTAGATACCGCCTGTGGTTCTCATATTTGCAATCCGTTGCAAGGACTAAAGGGAAGTAGGACTCTTGAAAAAGATGAGGTGATTCTAAGTGTGGGCAATGGAGCAAGGGTTGCGGCCATATCTGTAGGATCATTTAGTTTACATATGCCTACGGGCAAGACTATTATTCTGAATAATTGTTATTACGTTCCCTCTATTGTGAGGAATATTGTTTCTATTCCTATGTTGGATTTGGATGGTTTTTCATTTATTATTAAGAATAATAAGTGTTCCATTCTTAGAGATAATGTTCTTTATGGACGTGGTATTTTAAATAATGGTCTGTATATATGTGACGTAGAGCATGATTTACTTCAGATTGAACAAACTAACAAAAGAAAATGAGATGATGAAAATCTGACCTATTTATGGCACTGTAGGCTAGGTCATATTAGTGAAAATAGACTGCGGACATTGCATAAGGAAGGGTTACTTGACCCCTTTGATTTTGAATCATATCCTACATGCGAGTCTTGTCTATTGGGTAAAATGACCAAATCTCCATTTAGTGGACATGAAGAGAGGGCTGCAGATTTGCTAGGATTGGTACACACAGATGTATGTGGACCAATGTCTACGCAAGCCATGAGTGAATTTTCATACTTGATTACTTTCATAGATGATAGATCTAGATTCGGATATGTGTATTTGATGAAACACAAGTCTGAAGCCTTTGAAAAATTCAAAGAATATAAACATGAAGTGGAGAAACAAACCAAACATAGTATTATAACTCTTCGATCAGATCAAGGTGGTGAATACTTGAATGGAGAGTTTTTAGATTATCTCAAAGAAAATGGTATAGTCTCCCAGTGGACTCCTCCATATACTCCATAGTTAAATGGGGTATCTGAAAGGAGAAATCGAACTTTGTTAGACATGGTTCGGTCCATGATGAGCTATGCGAATCTTCCAGTATTCCTATGGGGTTATGCATTGGAAACATCAGCATATTTACTGAATAAGGTGCCTTCCAAATATGTTCCTCAAACTCCATATGAGATATGGAAAGAAAGGAAACCGAGTCTTAAACATGTTAAGATTTGGGGATGTCCAGCTTATGTCAAGAAAGTTGACCCAGATAAGCTGGAATCTCGATCCGTAAAATGTAATTTTGTGGGATATCCTAAAGAGACTTTGGGGTATTACTTTTACACCGATCATCGGGTGTTTGTCTCCAGACATGCTACCTTCTTGGAAAAGCAGTTTATCCTTGAAGGAAACAGTGGGAATTGAACTTGATGAAGTTCAAGAAGCACAAACTACTACGGATCAAGTGGAAACACCTGTTCAGACTGAACAACCTTCTGTGGAACAGCCCATTCGTAGGACAGGGAGAGTGTCTCGCCAACCTGAGAGGTATTATGGCCTTGTCATTGAGAATGGCAATGAGTTGTCAATCATTGATGATGACGACCCTGTGACCTATAATGAGGCTATAAGTAGTGTTGACTCAGAGAAATGGCATAGTGCCATGAAATCCGAAATAGAATCTATGTATACCAACCAAGTATGGATTCTGGTTGAGGCGCCTGAAGGTGTTAAGCCTATTGGGTGCAAGAGGGTATACAAAAGAAAGATTGGAACAGATGGCCAGGTGGAGACCTATAAGGCCAGGCTCGTGGCAAAAGGATTCAAACAAAGGCAAGGGATTGACTTTGATGAAACTTTTTTGCCTGTAGCCCTGTTAAAATTAATTCGGATTTTGATTGCGATTGCTGCTTACTACGACTATGAGATCTGGAAAATGGACGTGAAAACGGCCTTCCTCAATGGGGAACTTGAGGAGGAAGTGTATATGACACAGCCAGAGGGTTTTCTTTCCAAGGGAAATGAACACCTAGTGTGTAAGCTGCTGCGAACCATATATGGTTTAGGGCAAGCTTCTCGTAGATGGAACATCCGTTTTGATGAGACAATCAAAGAGTTTGGTTTTATCAAAAACATAGATGAACCATGTGTCTACAAGAAGGTTAGTGGGAGCGCGGTAACATTTCTTGTATTGTATGTAGATGATATACTTCTTATAGAAAATGATATATTGATGCTTCAATCAGTCAAAGTATGGCTATCAAAGAACTTCACCATGAAGGACTTGGGAGAAGCATCCTACATTCTCGGTATGAAGATCTATAGAGATAGATCTAGAAGAATGATAGGTCTTACCCAGGGTACATACATCCAGAAAGTGCTTAAAAGGTTTAGCATGGGAAACTCCAAAAGAGGTCTCATACCGATGAGCCATGGAGTGTCCCTTTCCGAAAAAATGTCTCCTAAGACACCTGAGGAAAGAGATCGTATGAGTAAGATTCCTTATGCTTTAGCAATAGGATCTATCATGTACGCGATGTTGTGTACAAGGCCTGATATTGCTTATTCAATTAGTGTGACGAGCAGATATCAGTCCAATCCAGGTGAAGACCACTGGAAAGCAGTGAAAAACATCCTTAAGTACTTGCGAAGGACTCAGGACATTTTTCTTGTTTTTGGTGGTGAATCTGAGTTGAAAATAGAGGGTTATACTGACTCTAGTTTTCAATCAGAAAGTGATAGCAAATCCATGTCAGGGTACGTGTTTACTCTGAATGGTGGTGCGATTAGTTGGAAGAGTTCCAAACAGTCTACAACGGCTGACTCTACAGCGGAAGCAGAATATATAGCTGCAAGTGAGGCTGCAAAAGAAGCCGTTTGGATGAGGAAATTTATTTCTGAGTTGGGAGTTGTTCCTAGCGTTGAAGAGCCTATTGTGTTGTATTGTGATAACAACGCAGCAATAGCACAAGCCAAGGAACCTAGGTCTCATAAAAATTCCAAACATGTGCTACGGCGCTTTCATCTGATTAGGGAGATTGTTGAAAGAGGAGATGTCAACGTCGAGAGAGTTGACACACATAACAACGTAGTAGACCCACTTACAAAGCCACTTTCTCAAAGTCACTTTGATCGTCACAAAGACAAGATGGGTATTAGATACCAGAGTGATTGGCTTTAGTACAAGTGGGAGATTGAAAGAGATATGTCCTAAGTCCAATCATGTATGAGGATTTAGGAATAACTTTTATGTAATATGTTTTTTATTTCATTGATATTAATAAAAGACTTGTTTTGTTTTTATTGCGGGCTCTATCTATTTTAAGTGTTTAAATAAGATATACCACAATTTAGAGTAAAGCTTTTCATGGATTGTAATGAGATCATAATAATGAGACCTAAAAGATAATAACTCTAAACTTAAATAGTTCCTGGTCGTAGGATTACTAACTGGTAATTAATAATCCGCAAAGATCGGTACATACTATGTTTGCTTCATTATGAAGGATGTCTGTTCTCATAGACATTTATGTGGTGATACTATAGCTAGTATGTAGGTGCTTATTATAGAATAAGTTCACTGAACATGACTCACAAAGCTGAACAACTGATGGAGTTCACTCACGTGTCAGCAGTTGTTCACATAGTGATAGTTGTACAAGTATCATTAGACTTGAGGTCATCATAGTCATCTTGTGTACATTAAACTATGCTTTGGTTTAATTCTTAGTCTCCCGGGACAATTATAAGGGCTCTACTGGGTATAGGAATTTGTACACGAAGATAGTGTATGATCAATAAAGGATCTACCGCTTCCAGTGAAGGAAGAGAATGTTCAATGTTGATCCACTTATGCTAGTTCAGGAATCTCTGGCCAGAGTGAATGAAATTAGAAAGGAGTTTCTAATTTACATTAAATAGAACTAAGCATAATGAATGGGAAAGCAAGTGATTAAATAAGATAGGCTTGACACAAGTTTCATGCCTTGTATTTAATCGTGACGTTGTAGGGTAGAAGAAATTGATTGTACGGTAACTACTCATTGAATAGGTTCTTGGTATTCTAAGCAGTGAATTCGTATTATCCGGATAGTTGCGATATGCTGAGAAGTATCCCTCACGATGTAGAATAAATATGATTAATTAATTAATCATATTTAATGAATTAGAGAATTTATATAAATAATTATAAAATAGTTTTATTATTATTTATTTCTACTACCGGCTTAATATTGAACCTACAGGGTCACACCATAAAAGAGAATGATTTAATGGTGGAGGAATTAATTAATAATGACTGATAATTATTTATTTATGAAATAAATAATTAATTGGCAAATTTAATAATTAATTAAATGAGATTTAATTGATTATAAATTAATTAAGAAAAAGTTCTTAATATTATTAATTAAGAATTTAATTTTTGGAAATTAAATCAAGTGAGAATTATTTCTAAAGTGTTTTAAAAAAGGATTAATAATTAAAAGGTGCTTTAATTATTAGTGAGAATAATAAAGGGTTAATAATAATAATATTTTATGGAAAATTTTTAGCTGAAAATTTTTCCTATAAATATACTATTATAAACCCTATTTTTGCCTCAACCTAAAAATTTTACAAAACCCTAATTCTCTCCACCTCCTCCTTCTCCATTACATCGTTTTCTTGGTGGATAGCGGTGCAGTGCTTCACACTTGAGGAGCAGCTGCTAAGGATCTCCGCTCGTGGTTCTTGGATCGCTTTTAAAGGTTAGAATCGATTCGTCGATTTTATTTATGATCTGTATGCATATTATATGGATTTTATATCATGAAAATTGTTTTACCATGCTTCCGTGATAGATAAAATCCTACAAATTTAAGAGCAGCTGAAAAGGAACAGTTGAATCCAATCAACTGGGAGAAAATTGATGAGGATATTCAAAAGAAGTTTGGGCTAGCTAAGAAGCCAGAAAAGTCATCCATTCATCACTTTCAAGTCAGGCAAATCTCTATGAATGAAATGAGCATGAACTACCTGGAAAGAGGATAGCCATCCTGCATCAAATCTCCAAAGGCTGAAGTACTTTTGAAGCCAAGGGTGAACTATCCAAAATCATCACTAAAGAAGCCTTTGGATACAGTGTATGAAGCACCAAAGCCTGATGAGAAGAAACTGTTGTCAAGATCCATTGCCTTCTACAAGGATCCAGCTTATTCAGCTTTGAAAAGGAGAATTGCTAAAATTTTCAGAAATGGTAAAGAAATTTGTGTGGTGGGTGGACATCCTCAATTTGCTGAAGCAAAGAGAGAAGAAAAGGAAAGATTGAAGCAAGAAAAGAAGCAAGCTACTCTAGATTTTAAAAAGGCTAAACTAAAGAAAGAGCAAGCTGCTATCTTGGCCAAGCTACAAGCTGTAAAACCAACACAACAAATTCCTGCTCAGCCATCTGAAATCACTGAATCTCAAGATCCAAAGAAGTAAGTTGAACCACAACAGAAGAAATCTCACAGATACAAGGAATTGGCCAAAAGAACCAAAAGGAAATTGAACTTTGTGTTGGGTTCCGAAGGCATAAAACGCAGCGGATAAACGTAAATAAAACAAAATTTTCGAAACCCAAAAACAGGATCCATGTATAATTATGGGCAGATTATGGAGATAACGAATCATACCTTTCAAGAGCTTAACTTTCACGAACTCAACGGAGATCCTAGCTATCACGCTTTGTGTCTACCTCTCGGAGAAACACCTCTATGGTATCCACACGAGCACCTTCACGAACGTCTCATGAACTTGACTACGGAATGGATGTACTAGCCTCCTTCTTGACGATCTGAATTGCCTCTGCCTCTCTTTGCTACTAGGGTTTTCTCAAAAACGTACAAGCCTCTTTAACCTATCATTATGTATTTATAATGGCTGATTAAAAAGGCCCATAACAGCAAAGCCCAACCCTAGTAGGTATTGGATTAAATAATAAAAATGAATTTCTATTATTTAATTAATAACTAAGTCATACTTAATTATTATGGGCAAAAACATTCCTTTTAATTCGAATTTATATTATCTCAATTAAGTTTTACTTAATTATAATAAAATTCAAATAATCATCAATTAATTTAAATCCATAATTTAAATTAACTATTCCATTGAGTGCTCTATTTGTGCGACCCTATAGGCTATTATTTAATTGGCAATAATTTTATTCTCTAATAAAATTATAAACAATGAGCGGTATCTAGTAATACATCATTGTTACCCAATTAAACAATAATTAAATCATGATTAGATAAAACCTTTCGTGATTAATGTTTTTCGTGTAATATAATCCCTTTAACCATACATATTATAGATTAAACTCGAGGCATGTATTTAGTCATCCTCTTCAACATTTAATCCGGGTTTACTTGATCCATGAGTAGATTATCAAGACAAATCATTATTTGAGCATGGCCATGCTTTTATAATCTCACTCAATCAAGAGGCCAATAATATCTCTCATAACTATAGGAGGGTTAAATCCTTTATCTATCATTCATATTTCTCATACGACTCATGATATACCCGATGTCCACTTTTATCATCACCCGATCAAAAGTAACTTTTAATGTAGTGAAAGTATATTAATCCTCGTATAGAAATATAATGATTTCAAGTCAAAGGATCGTTACACCATTATCACTGTGAGTCTTTCTTATGACTTTATTAAACATGAAGAATCTCACTGTGGGTCTTGTCAGTACCATGTACTCTCACATGTACCTATGTATTGACTTTAGTATCCCCATACTTATAACCAATGAGATGTGGTTATCTTGTCAAACAACATACTAGTCTATCTATGTATTATTATTGTCCTATATAATAATACTCGACTAGGGACCTTTAAGAATATGATATATTATATAATCTCAAGTTCAAGTCATGTACTTAAACTATACAATTTGTATCATGATTCTAAGGACATTTATTATGCTAACAAAATATCGCAGTAATTAAGGTCATAATAAATACATTTATTGAATGATCAACTAACATAAAGATTTAAAAGAATAATGTATTGCCTCTAGGGCACCTACACTAACACTTTGTTGGTAAGGAATTGGAGGATCAGTTTCCCAAGGAATCCACTCCAACTACAACTCAAGCATCAAAACCCTCAGTGGTATTTGAAGACATTAAGGTGGTGGATCCTTACAGGAACATTTATGGTAAACCTATTGTGCCTAAGGATGAACCAATAGACTGGGAAAGTCTACCAATTCTTGACTTCAATTTTCCAATCCTTAACAAGCCAAAGAGAAGAAAAGTCAACAGCAGTCAAGAAAGTGAAGTTGTCACCTCTCAAATCCAAATCTCTAATCAAAGTTCAATCCAAAGTCAACAAGGGAGATTACATGTACTTATGTGACATCAAGGAATTCTATGATCTAAACCTCTATCTAGATGAACTGGAAGAAGTTAGAGGGATTGATGCCTACAGAAATCTACCTGAAAGGTTAGTTTTCAAATACAAGGGAGGAAAGGAGATTCAATGGCCACTTCACAGGATCCTTCAAGAAAGCCAATCTGTGCTGATAAAGGTTTATTCATCATTCAAGAAGAACTTTGGTTTCAATGTAACTGCAAGAAGACTGGTTCTAAAGAAGATTGAATAACTGAGGAGTATTAGAGCTAAAGATGCACTCCCAAAGACTCTAACTATTCCTTACACAGGAAGTAGAGTGCATCTAAGGCCCTACTGGCTGATGGAGTTCATAAATGACAAAGGAGTTAGAAGATTTTTCAGATTAGAAGACCAATTGAGCATCTCTAATAATGAGACTTTTTTGGAGATGCAAGAAAAGCTAAATCTCTCAGAATCTGATGAACTAGAATTCCACAGACAGCTCCAAAATCAGATAAAAGAAAATAACAGAAAGCTTGGAAAGAGATCCAGACCTTCAAGGAATTAGATTAATTTGCTCAGGCTAGAGGAGCACCTTGAAAATGACTGTGAGCTAATCTTTGTGCATTTTGTTATTTGAAGCACTTTACAGTCTTATCTACTTACTTTTAAAGTTGTATTTTTAGGGTGTTTTGTTATCATGAAGTTTCTCTTAATTTATGGCTACAATTCCAGTAGACATAAATTGGGGGAGATTGTTGTGGATATGTTGTGAACTTGATGATTTCATTAACAAAACACCTTAGTAGATTTTACTTAGTGAAAAATGTAGCACTCGACGGATAAGGAATATAGTCCCGACGGATGACTCAATATAGTCCCGACGGATGATGATCAATTATCCATCGAGTGAGTAGCTTGTGTAATAATGAGTCTGTAGCACATTTCTGCATACACCTTGCTTAGATTCTGTAGTAGCACTCAAGTCATGTTGACTTTAATTAGGTATGCAGAATAGGTTGATTAACTGTACATAGATGATGTCTTGTAATTCTGCATAAATAAAATGAAGTCAAGTGCCAGATAGCTACCCGACGGATAAACAACAATGCCACTCGACGGATGATCAACAAGGCAACCCGACGGATGATCATGTACCCGATGGATAATCAATTCAAACATCTGTTGACAGTGACAACACAGTCACATGCGTCGAGTGTATGCAAAAGGAATGTGGAAGCCTATTCAACTGGGTTTTAGAAAACAAAGAAGCATTGCCATTTCCATGCTATTATGAAGATATTCAAAGATGCTGGAATAGAGTAATGAAGCAGCATAGTATTAGACTTGATAGATTTTGTTTTATTATCTTGTCTTATTACTTTGTAATCTTGGTGATATATAAACCAAGAAGTAGCAAATAGAACAAAAAGAACACTAAGCAAGAACATTATCTCAGAGAAACATTTGTAAGGTGTATTCTTAGCATTTCTCTGTAAACTTAGTTGTTCATATTTGTAAGCAGCTGTGAGCTAATCTTGCTACACGGAGTTATCTTGATATAATATATATCTCTGGTGGATACATTCAAATCCACCAGAAAGTTTTTAAAGACTTGTGTTTTTAATTACTTGTGTTTTGATTTTACTAACTTCTTATTCCGCACTTTGCAAATCAAACACTTATATATTATTAAGATTGAACATTTTATAATTTATGAAAAAGGTTCAAGAATTCCATTTAACCCCCCTTCTGTAATTCTTGTTGCATTGTTAGGGACTAACAATTATTTCTTTTATTATTTTCAAAAATTCATATTTGTTTTAATTATTTAAAATTTATTTTAATTGATTATTTATAGATTTAATTAATTGGTTAATTCATTTAATCAATTAATTTTATTTATAAATAGTTAAATAAAATATAATTATTTTTAATTAATTCAAATAAATCCTAAAAATTGTTTTTAAGCTTTTAAAAATTATGCTCTGTTATTTAAAAATCAATTAATATTATTATTAATTAATTTATTCCTAGTTATTCATATTTTATTCGTAGTAAATAAATCGTTCGTCCGTTTAATACTAAACGAACGCGTATAGACTCAGAAAAATATTCCATATTCATTAAAAATACTTTTGAGACTTAATTTTTTTGTATTGAAAGGCCTTTTGATTTTTGAATCTTTCTGAGTCGATTTTTGATCAAAAAATCATATTTTGACCCGATTTCAGTTTTAAACGTACCTAGTCTAACCTTTTGATGAACCGAGTCATATGTGATATGAATTATATGATACATGAGTTATGTGCGTATGTGCTATGTGAATTACGTGTGTGTGTGGGTCAATGGTCTTGTATTTGACTGTCTTCTTTATGTGCGGGCTATCGTATGGGTAGACATTAGGGTTTTGACACGCAGTTCGTCGAGTTATTATCGTTTAGTGAATTAAAGCTATATCTTTCAATTATAGATGCGGATCATTCGAGCTGATTAGGACCAGATGGAATGGATGAAGAATAAAGTTAAGTAGTGTGGAATATTGGGTTGCAGCACTGCATGAGCAGCTAATCAGAGATTTAACGCTGTAAAAGATGGTGATGCCTTTGAAAGAGATGTGTCCTAAGTCCAATCATGCATGATGATTTAGGAATAACTTTTAAGTAATCTATTTTTGATTTCATTGATATTAATAAAAGACTTATTTTGGTTTTATTGCGGGCTTTATCTATTTAAGTGTTTAAATAAGATATATCATAGTTTAGAGTAAAGCTTTTTATGGATTATGATGAGATCATAATAATGAGACCTAAAAGATGATAACTCTGATCTTAAATATTTCCTGGTCGTAGGATTACTAACTGGTAATTAGTAATCCGCAAAGATCGGTACATATTATGATTGCTTCATTATGAAGGATGTCTATTCTCATAGACATTTGTGTGGTGACACTATAGCTAGTATGTAGGTGCTTATTATAGAATAAGTTCACTGAATATGACTCACACAGCTGAACAACTGATGGAGTTCACTCACGTGTCAGCAATTGTTCATATAGTGATAGTTGTACAAGTATCCTTAGACTTGAGGTCATCATAGTCATCTTGTGTACACTGAACTATGCTTTGGTTTAGTTCTTCGTCTCCAGGGACAATTATAAGGGCTCTACTGGGTGTAGGAATTTGTACACGAAGATAGTGTATGATCAATAAAGGATCTACCCCTTCCAGTGAAAGAAAGAGAATGTTCAATGTTGATCCACTTATACTAGTTCAGGAATCTCTGGCCAGAATGAATGAAATTAGAAAGGAGTTTCTAATTCACATTAGTTAGAACTAAGCATAGTGAATGGAAAAGCATATGATTAAATAAGATAGGCTTGACACGAGTTCCATGCCTTGTATTTAATCATGAAATTGCAGGGTAGAATGAATTAATTGTACGGTAACTATTCACTAAATAGGTTCTTGGTATTCTAAGCAGTGAATTCGTATTATCCGGATAGTCACGATATGCTGAGAAGTATCCCTCACGATGTAGAATAAATATGATTAATTTATTAATTAATCATATTTAATGAATTAGAGAATTTATATAAATAATGATAAAATAGTTTTATTATTATTTATTTCTACTACCGGCTTAATATTAAACCTACAGGGTCACACCATAAAAAAGAATGATTTAATGGTGGAGGAATTAATTAATAATGGCTGGTAATTATTTATTTGTGAAATAAATAATTAATTAGAAAATTTAATAATTGATTAAATGAGATTTAATTAATTATAAATTAATTAAGAAAAGTTCTTAATATTATTAATTAATAATTTAATTTGGAAATTAAATCAAGTGAGAGAATTATTTTTCTAAAGTGTTTAGAAAAGGGATTCATGATTAAAAGGTGTTTTAATTATTAGTTAATTTGTTAATAAGAATAATCAATTAAAGGGTTAATAATAATAATATTTTATGGGAAAATTTCCAGCTGAAAATTTTGCCTATAAATATACTATTATAAACCCTATTTGCCTCAACCCAAATAAAAACCCTAATTCTAAAGTAGAAAAGAAAGGGAGGCAACTAATTCTCTCAACCTCTTCCTCCCTCCATTATTTTGATCCCTTGGTGGATACCGGTGGAGTGTTTCACACTTGAGGAGCAGCTGCTAGGGATCTCCGTTCATCGTTCTTGGATCGCTATTAAAGGTTAGTAATCGATCCCTCGATTTATTCATGATTTATATGCGATTATATGGATTTTATATCAAGAAAAATGTTTTACCATGCTTCTGTGATGTATAAAATCCTACAGCCTTGAGATGCCAGACTGAGATAAATGCATCTATACGAGTGTGACTAACTGCTAAAAACCAAATGCAAGTATCCCTATCATCACTTATTGTTCAAGTGATATTTATTTTAAATCTTCTTATGCAAGTATTGCTTTCCCTATTCTCAGTTCTGAATAGATAAATGTTTTACATATTGCTGAAATAAATGATTCGGTTTATGCAAGTACTTATCTGCTATTCTATGTTCAGCATAGTCAAGTGTTTTACTTATCCAACTATCGGATTTATAAATGTTTTGGATTTTGAGAAAGATGACGTTGTTTTGGTTTTTCTGCCCAAGTAAATGGGCGAATAAAAGTTTTTAAGGGTGTCGAGTATTATGACCCCTTTCAATAAAATGTTTTAAGATTGGATGGTTGCGTAAGAGGCCGTGACGGCGGTCCAGCAGAGATTTAGGTATTATACATGATATAATACCATTAGGCCGATATGTGCCTTGGGTACCCTATTTGTTTAGTTGGATATGCTTGGCATACCAGTGTTGCTCCGCGGCTGATCACTGGCGGCAACACACTGTCGTTCGAGGATTTCAATCTAAATTATTATATTACTTTTGATAATCTTATAAAGAATGATTTATCAACTTTTTTGGTTTTGAATAAAGGTGGAATACAGTTTTAATTCGGTTGCTGATTGATGTTGATATTTAAGTTGTTGTTAAATATCAAAGGTGGTATTAATGCAGATGATTGATGTTGACTTCCCTATTTTAGCATGGGTAGGTTGTGAGCATCAAAGTTCGTATTGATATCTAATTTGATATGACGGCAAAATAAATATTAATTTCAAGAGTTCAATTTTGAATAAAGTTTATGATTCATTCCATAATCATTGTTTCGTGATATTGCTGTTTTACGAGTTTTAATCTCGTCAAGATTCAAAGTATTGCTGAAGTATTTCGCTCAAAAATATTAAAAAGAGTTTTGAATACAGTGAGAAATAATTATCCAATGTTTAATAAATTTTCTGTTTCAGCAATTATGATTTTAAAATGTTCTGCGCTATTGCAGATGTCAGTTTTATATCAAAAAGACCCTATATATATACTATAATGATCTTGCTGAGCATTTCTTTCGCTCATACTTTCCTGTTTTCAAATTTAACCTCCAGTGAGAATTAACCTGCGCTGTTTAGCCGCGTAATTCGAGGAAGCAAAGAAGAAGCTCTTGGAAGGTGGTTGGTCCAGGGTTTGCGAACTAGTGTAAGTTTTGTTATGTAAAGTTGTTTATATTATATTATATTATATTATGGTTGTGTATTTTATAGTTGGGCCTAGTACACTTCTTTTTGAAGTTATACTAGCGGGTTAAGTTTTGAGATTGAGAATTGTTGAAAAGAGTTTTAAAAGAAAGAGAAAAAGTTATTAGTGGAATTTGGATATCTTGTTTCTAGAACTGTAACCTTAAAAGATCTTGGATTAGTTTGGGGTCATAGATGATAAATATCTTCCGCTGGCATTTGTTTATTGATTAAACGGGTTAATTTGGATTGAGGTTTCATCGTGACGACCAAATCCTCTGACCCCAGATTTGGGGGGGTTACAATTGAGCACATAAAGAAGATAGAGAAACAGGCTGAGGATCAAAACTGTGTGAAGAGATTGAGAAATGATAATGGTACAAAATTCAGAAATGCAACACTGAGTGAATTCTTCAAAAATAAAGGCATTGTTCAAGAGTTTTCTACTGCTAGAACACCTCAACAAAATGGAGTAGTTGAGAGAAAGAATAGAACATTAGTAAAAGCTGCAAGAACAATGTTGCAAGATGCCAATCTGCCAACTAGTTTTTGGGAGGAAGCTGTAAATACTGCATGCTACACTCAAAACAGATATCTCATTAACAAAGTTCATGGCAAATCACCTTACTCAATCATATCCAAGAGAAAGCCTGGTGTAAAGCATCTTGATGTGTTTGGAAGCAAGTGTTACACTTTAAAAGACAACTCTGAATATGTGGGAAAATTTGACTCAAAGGTTTTTGAAGCAATTTTTCTGGGAAATTCATTGGAGAGAATTACCTATAAAGTCTATGTAATTGATCAAAAGAAAATTATGGAGAGCACATATGTGACTTTTGATGATGACAAGTGCCCAGGCTTGGAATGCCTTGATGATAATGAAGATGAAGCCATTGCATTTGAAAGGTTGATTAATGACTTGCATCTGCATGATAAATAATATGAAGCTGAAGAAGTGAACCTAAATTTTTTGCTCACACTCCATGACCATTTCGAACAAAAAATTTCAGCAATCAGAGAAGGGAGAGACTTGAGTAGATTGACTTTGGAAGTTCTATATGGAATTTTATAAACATATGAATTGGAAATGATTCAAAGGAAATCACTAAGAGTTGGTCAAGGGCATGTTGTAGATGGATCAAGTGCTCTTATTGTTAATGAAAGCCAGATCTCTAATGATGATCCAAAATTCCAGACTCCTAGTGTCTCAAATAGTGAGCAAAGAAACAATGATTCACAGGAACAAGTCATACTGGAATTAGAAGAAGATGAGTTCTACACCCTGGATGAGCTTGATGAGTTAGATCAGTCAATGGCCTATATGGCAAGAAAGTTCTCTAACATTAGAGTAAAGAAGCCAAGATTCTTAATGGGAAAAGGAGAATCTTTCAACAAAGACAACAGCTCGAAAGGAAAAGGGAAGTACACAACTGATAGCAAAAATGGCACAAAACTGGATATATTGACAGATTAAAGATAAGATGCTATAACTGTGATGAGCTAGGCCATTTTGCTACAGAATGCAGGAAACCCAAGAAAGCAAAGAAAGACAAAGCTTATCTTGAACTAGAAGCAAAGTATGAAGCTCTTCTGAAGAAACAACAAAGCAAAGCCTATATTATAGAGGGAAAGAGTTGGGATGATTCTGATAATGATGAATATGAGGAAGTTGGAAATTATGCATTTATGGCCTTGGAGCAAGGAGAGTCATCCTCATCAACAATATAGGTACCAACTCTTACCACCATTGATTTAAATGTGAGTCAATATAAGGAAACTGTTGAAAAGATGAGCAAAGAAATGTTTCACATTCACACAAGTATGGTTGCTGCTAATGAAGAGGTTAGCAGACTGATAAAGATAAATGAGAAACTTGAAAATGAGAAACAAGAGACTGAATTGTTGTTGGAAGAGCTTGAAGCTGTGAAATATGATGTTAGATATATTTGTGATGTCATGTCTAATCTGATTTGTTTAGTTTCAGAACTTATTATCAGAATATCAAAACTTAACTGGAAATCAGAACTTACTGAAGACAGGAAGTTATCAGAACTTAAGGCATCATAATTTATATCAGGACTTAAGTGCGGGTATACTTCAGATAAGGAATGCAGCTGGTTTACAGGAGAGGATCTGGATTAAACAAGTGAAGATATGCATGGAGAGTTGTACAACTATAGGACTGCAGTAGATAATCTCTGATTGATATATTATAGGAGACAGAATCATTATCATATCAATTAGGAGATATCTTGTAATTGTGTACTATATAAACACAGATTAGGGTTTACACTAAAAGTGTTATTATTCACGAGAATATTATTCATCGTAACCCTAGCAGCTCTTAGTGATATCATACATCACTGAGAGAGTAGATTAACCTACTGTAACAGAGTTTGATATACTGAATAAACTTATTTTCTGTTACATACTTGTGTTCATAATCGAATTGATTGTAGATACTATATTCAACCCCCTTCTATAGTATCATTGAGGCCTAACAAGTGGTATCAGAGCCAATATGTTAAGCTTACAAACAGTTAAGATCTAAACAAAAAATCAATCATGTATGAACAAGCAAAAATACCAGACCTTCAAGAACCTGCAAAGGTTCAACCCATTCAAAACACCAGTAGATATGAAACCATCAGGGTTCCTTTGCTCAGGGTGTCTGAGTACCCTGTATGGAGTGTGAAGGTGGCCATGTTTCTGGAAGCTACAGATCCAGAATATTTAGACAGAATTTATGATGGTCCACACAAGCCCGCAAAGCTTTTTGTTGTAGTTGAAAATGAGCCTCAGAGGATGATTCCCAAAGAAAAGAGAGAATACACCACTGAATACATCTCTTCACTAGGCAAGGATACAAAAGTAAGACACTTGCTTCATAGTGCAATTGACAATGTCATGTCAAACAGGGTGATTGGATGCAAGACTGCAAAAGAAATCTAGGATGCATTGGAAGTGAGATGTCAAGGAACCAATGCCATCAAAAAGAACAGGAAGATAATACTCACACAGGAGTATGAGCACGTTGACTCAAAATCTGATGAGTCACTAACTGAGACATATGACAGATTCACAAAGCTGTTGAATGATATGTTACTAGTGGATAAGGAATATGATACAGAAGATTCAAATCTGAAATTCCTACTAGCTCTTCCTGAAAAGTGGGATTTGAAAGCTACTACAATAAGAGACAGCTATGAACTTACTGATATGTCTCTTGATAAAATCTATGGGATGCTCAAGACCCATGAACTTGAGATGGAGCAAAGAAAGAAGAGGCATGGAGGGAGTCTAAGACAGTTGCTTTAAAGGCTGAAGAAAAGCCAATTGTCTATACGAAGGCAAAAGGAAAGGCTCTCATCATACAATCTGATTCTGAGTCATCAAATTCTGATGATGATGATTCAGAACCTGAAAATTTATATGAAGTGGATGGTGAAGGGTATCACAAAGATAGCCTACAAGAAATTCAAAAAGGGTAAGAAGTTTTCCAGGAAAGGTGGAAGTTCTGACAAGAAAGGGTTCAGAAAGTCTGAAGGCAAAGGAGGAAAGACTGACAGAGGAGACAACTTGCTAGATATATTTGATAATGTCATGGCTAATATGTTTTATGTTTAGATTTCAGATCTTATTTGAACAGAACAAATCAGTACTTAACTGATCAGTACTTATACTGGAAGTCAGAACTTAAGGGATATCAGTACTTATGTTATCAGGAGATAGATATCAGAACTTAAGTGCTGAAGGACGATCAGATAAGGACAGTAGCTGATTAAAGTTAAGAAGATCAAGATAAACATAAGAAGAGATATGCATGAAGAAGGAATTCCGTGAAGAATGGAATACTTGGAATAGAAGATATCTGATTGATATATTTTAGGAAGCAGAATTATATTCCATATCAATTAGCGATTATCTTGTAACTGTGTAGTATATAAACACAGACATAGGGTTTACACTATAAGTGTTATCATTATCGAGAATATTATTTATTATAACCCTAGCAGCTCTCGTGATATTTTGTTCATCACTGAGAGATAACAGTTCCAGATTGTAACAGAGTTTATTGTTTAAATAAAGTTTGTTTTCTGTTACATAAGTTCTTGAAGTTTGATTTGATTGTAATAAACACTGTATTCACCCCCTCTACAGTGAAAGTGTGACCTAACAAGTGGTATCAGAGCTATCTGTTAACACACATACAGTTAAAGATCCAAACACAATCATGTCTGACACAGAAACTCCAACTAAGCCTACCAAAACTGAGGAATCATCAAAGACATCAACTCAGAGTCGATATGAGACTATCAGAGTTCCCATATTGAGACCATCTGAATATCCCATATGGAAGGTAAGGATGACCATGTTTCTGGAAGCAACAGATCCAGAATACCTTGATAGAATCAAGGAAGGGCCTCACAAACCTACCAAGCTCGCTGTTGTAGTTGCAGGTGAAGCAGCAATGACCGTACCAAAGGAAAAGAATGATTACACTGCTGAAGATATAGCATCTATTGCTAAGGATGCAAAGGTACGCCACTTATTGCATAGTGCCATTGATAATGTAATGTCAAACAGGGTAATCAACTGCAAGACTGCTAAGGAGATATGGGATGCACTGGAGACAAGGTGTCAAGGAACTGAAACAGTTAAGAAGAACAGGAAGACAATACTCACTCAAGAGTATGAACACTTTGACTCTAGGACTAATGAGTCATTGACTGATGTATATGATAGATTTGTCAAACTCTTGAATGACTTGTCATTAGTAAATAAGGAGTATGATCTTGAAGATACAAACCTCAAATTCCTGTTAGCTCTTCCTGAATGTTGGGATTTGAAGGCAACAACAATAAGAGACAACTACAATCTTGATGAAACAACTCTTGATGAAATCTATGGAATGCTCAAGACTCATGAACTTGAGATGGAACAAAGAAGCAAGAGAAAAGGAGGAAAGTCAAGGACAGTTGCTCTCAAGGTTGAAGAGGAATCCCCCAAACCACCTTCCTCAAAGAAAGATAAGGGTAAAGCTCTTATCATAAAATCTGATACTGAGTCATCAAGTTCTGAGAGTGATGATGACTCAGATTCTGAAAGCTTGCCTGAAACTGATGCTGATGAGGAGATGATGAAGCTGTGTGCTCTTATGGTGAAAGGAATCACAAAGATTGCATACAGGAAGTTCAGGAAGGGAAAGAAGTTTTCCAGGAAAGGCATAAGTTCTGATAAGAAGAATTTCAGAAGATCTGAAGGAAGAGGAGGAAAGTCTGACAGAGGAGATTACGCTAATGTTAAATGTTATAATTGTGGTGAGAAAGGCCACATATCTCCTGATTGCAAGAAGACCAAGAATGACAAAGGCAAAGCTCTTGTCACAAAGCAGAAAAGCTGGACAGACACCTCAGACTCTGAAAGTGAGGAGAACTATGCATTGATGGCAAATGCTGATAAATCAAGTTCTGAGAGCAGTTCTGAAGCTGCTGAAACAAAGGTACCTCAGACTACTTATGCTTTTCATACTGATGATATTAATGAGTTGAGAAGATATCTTAAAACCATGTTTGTTAGTTATAGAGATCAAACTTTAACATGTGAAAGATTAACTTCTGAAAATCTTGCTTTTAGGAAAAGAAATGATTTCTTAGAAAAAGAGTTAGTCATGTTTCATCAAACTCAGCAGGATAGAGATGATGCTTTTTATGTTAGGGATGAAGTGCTAAAAATGAATGAATCTCTAAAAACTGAGTTAGAAAAGGAGAGAGAGATTATCAGAACTTGGACTAACTCTGGCAAAACAACTCAAAATTTGCTAAGCAGTGGAAACTGGAAAGAGGGCTTAGGCTATGGAGAAAATAAAAAAGGAACTGTAGAAATTAAGCCTGTTGATAAGCAAAAGCCGAAGTTAAAACCTGTTAAGTTTGTAACTGAAAAATCCGAAAATGAGAAATCAGAAGTTAAAAAGGAATTAGCTTCTGGCAAACTAAAACAGGAAAAGAAAGTTGAAGTTAACATAGGCTTAATGACAAAGAAGCAGCTTAAGCATAAGCTGAAAGATGTTAAGAATTCAAACAAGGTAAAATCACCTAGGAAAAACAGGAATGGAAAGGAAGGTGTGAATAAAAGCAATAACTATAAATCTGTTCCTAATGCTCCTAGGAAAGCATGTCATAACTGTGGAAGTTCTAACCATCTGGCTTCTTTTTGCAGGAAGAATAAGAATATTAACTCCTTATCTACAAAGTCAGGAGTTAAGAGTCAGTCTGTTAGATACAAACCACAAAATCCTTGTTTTCATTGTGGTAGTTTATGGCATTCCATTTATACTTGTAAGGAATATCATAGTTTGTACTATGATTATTATCAAATAAAACCTTCTTTAAAGAAAGTTTCTGTTGTTCCTTCTAGTATAAGTTCTGATAAGAAAACTGTTAACATAAAATCTGATGTTAAATTCGCTGCAAATGTTAACAAACCTAAAAAGGCCAAAGGATCCAAGCAAGTCTGGGTCCTTAAAATTAATAATTAGTGGTCTTTTTGATTGCAGGCCAACAGGAAAAATATTTTAGTTCTGGACAGTGGATGTTCAGGACATATGACTGGAAATAAGGCCCTGCTATCAGACTTTGTGGAGAAAGCTGGCCCAAGTGTTTCTTATGGAGATGGCAACATTGGAAAAACTTTGGGATATGGCAATATCAATCTTGGGAATGTCATTATTAAAGATGTAGCTCTGGTCTCAGGACTTAAACACAACTTACTGAGTATAAGTCAAATCTGTGACAGAGGTTATCATGTTGATTTCTTTGCAGAACATTGTGAAATAGTTAGTAAATCTAAAGGAAAAATTGTTCTGAAGGGATTCAGGCATGGTAACATTTATGAAGCTAAGCTTTCAACAAGTTCTGATGGTTCTGCAATCTGTTTAGTGAGTAGAGCCTCAACTGAAGAAAGCTGGAATTGGCACAAGAAACTCTCTCATTTAAACTTCAACAAGATAAATGAACTGATCGAGAAAGATCTTGTGAGAGGACTGCCAAAATCAGTGTTTGTTCCTGATGGTCTTTGTGACTCATGTCAGAAGGCTAAACAAAGAAAATCTTCGTTCAAGAGCAAGACTGAATCATCAATTCTTGAGCCTTATTATCTACTTCATGTTGATCTATTTGGTCCAGTGAATGTCATGTCTATTGCAAAGAAGAAATATGCGTTGGTCATAGTAGATGAGTTCACCAGATACACATGGGTGTATTTCTTGCACACAAAAAGTGAAACTGCATCTATCCTGATTGATCATGTCAAACATCTGGATAAATTGATCAAAGATTCTGTGAAAATTTTGAGGAGTGATAATGGCACTGAATTCAAGAATTTGATAATGGAAGAGTTCTGCAAAAATCATGGAATAAAGCAGGAATTTTCTGCTCCTGGAACTCCACAGCAAAATGGAGTTGTTGAAAGGAAGAATAGAACTCTAATTGAAGCTGCACGAACAATGCTTGAAGAAGCAAAGCTTCCAACCTATTTCTGGGCTGAAGCTGTGCAGACTGCTTGTTTTACTCAAAATGCAACACTCATTAACAAGCATGGAAAAACACCATATGAGATGGTGAAGAACAAAAAGCCAAATCTCAAATACTTTCATGTATTTGGATGTAAGTGTTTTGTTCTCAAGACTCATCCTGAACAGCTATCCAAGTTTGATCTAAAAGCTGATGAGGGAATCTTTGTAGGATATCCACTTTCTACAAAAGCCTTCAGAGTCTATAATTTGAGAACAAAAGTGGTCATGGAATCTATCAATGTCTCTTTTGATGACAAGAAGATCACTGGACTTGAAGATTGCATTGATCATGATAAGCTGAGATTTGAAAATGAAGATTCATATTCTGATACCTCAAGTCCTGACAGTCTAAGTCCTGATACTGTAAATTCTGATGGATTAAACTCTGATGTTATTGAAGCTGTGGTGACTACGTCAAAGGAAGATGCACCAATGCAGGGGGAGCATACTCAAGATATTATCACATCTCAAGAAGCATCAGAACATACATCTGGCTCTTCAAATTCTGATTCGTCAAGTTCTGATAAGCCAAGTACTGACAGTGCTGAAAATCTAAATACTGAAGGATCCAACTCAGAGAGCATAGTTTCAGGGGGAGCATCAGAAAATGAAACCGAAGACAGCATGAATCATGGGGGAGCATCCAGTTCTAGAGAAAATCTTCCATCTGCAAGGAAGTGGACAAAATCACATACACCTGATTTAATAATTGGAAATCCTGAGGCAGGTGTCAGAACTAGAACAGGTACTTCGAATGAATGTTTTTACAATTCTTTTCTCTCTCAGTCTGAGCCAAAGAAAGTGGAAGAAGCTCTTCAAGATGCTGATTGGGTGCAAGCAATGCAGGAAGAGTTGAATGAATTTGAAAGAAACAAAGTCTGGACCTTAGTGCCAAGACCCAAGAATAGATCGGTTGTTGGTACAAAGTGGGTATTCAGAAACAAAACCGACAGTGATGGCATAATTGTAAGGAACAAGGCAAGGCTGGTTGCAAAAGGATATTCTCAACGGGGGAATGAATATGTATGAGAA
>NW_027418050.1:0-23052 GCF_009905375.1 Apium graveolens
TTACCAAAACAAACACGCAATCCATTAACCAAATAATTATCACTATTTTATCTCACTTAATTATTTTCTGATAAAATGACTGTTACATTAAAAACTAATAATGAATCAACCAATTAAAATGTGACACGTAAGCATCAGAGTTTGTATCAGAACTTGACTATTATCAGAATTAAACGGTCATCAGAACATGGCTTCTGTACTCAAAAAGTAAATGACCGTTTCTATGTTTCTTCACACAAATACTGACTGGTTTCTTCAGAGTTTAATCATCAGAACATAATCAGAACTTATCATCATAATTTATGCAAATAATACTTAACTATTTATCAGAAACAACTTATCACCACGGTAATTTTCATCATTCATATGGAGTGATAGTGTGTGTATATGCAAATGATCAGATAAATATTAAAGTCTGATAAACTTCAGTATATCTTAGAAGTAAGGCATAACTAAGAAAAATGCTTAAAATCTGTCTTGAATTGTGAAGTCTACTGAGAATAAAGTTATGCAAGAATCCACCTCAACTGTTTGTGCTTATTTTATGCATCTTTTAAAATTCTTTGACAATGGCTTCTCAGTGTAAATGAGTTACAACTATCATCAAAATTTATGTTGTTATCAGAATATTTCTCCAGTAATCAGAGAATGTGAAAAGTCACCAAGAAAAATTAATTTGCTTTTCTAATGCATATAACTTAATATCAATAATGCACTTGGATCTTCCCTTTCACATATTTTACTCTAGATCTCAAAGGAGTACCTGATTTCAATTTTTCTTTCTATTATTTTCTTCAGATAAGTGAGGCTTATCAAGCATGTAGTTCATCCTTAAGATTTACTGACATCAGAATTTGACAGAGAAGAAGCAATAATCTACTTTGTGACTTAGTAATAAGATACAGGAAGTAAATTTGACTAAGATCAAAATCAAAATTTGCTTGTGTTATTGATTTCCATATAAATAACTAATTCAAACATGGGATACATAGTTTGTTCAAGACTACTAAGTCAGCATCTAACAAGATAATCCTCATTGGATTGAATAGACACAGAACATTCAAAATACTTTCAGAGTTTATAGAATCACATCAGATAATAAGCAGTGTTTAATATGTTACAATTCAAGCACAAATTACATTTAGATAAGAAAATCTGTAAACACTGATCATAAAGTCTGATGTATAAGAATAAAAACTAAATAGATTTTGAGAAAGAACCTGAAACCATTCCAAGTTCATTTACAGGTCTTATAAAAGTAGCTTCACATAGTGGTTTTGTGAAGATATCTGCTAGTTGTTGATCTGTTGGAACAAAATGCAATTCCACTGTACCTTCCATCACATGTTCCCTTATGAAATGGTACCTAATGCTGATGTGCTTTGTCATTGAGTGTTGAACTGGATTTCCTGTCATAGCAATAGCACTTTGATTATCACAGTAACTAGGTATTTTAGAAAATTCTAACCTATAGTCCAATAACTGATTCTTCATCTAAAGAATCTGTCCATAATAGCTTCCGGCAGCAACATATTCTGCTTCTGCAGTTGATGTGGAAATTGATTTCTGTTTCTTGCTAAACCAAGAAACCAATCTGCCTCCAAGAAATTGGCAGCTTCCACTAGTGCTTTTCCTGTCAATTTTGCATCCTGCAAAATCTGCATCTGAGTAACCTATTAGCTTAAAATCTAATTCTCTAGGATACCACAATCCTAGATCAGCTGTACCCTTGAGGTACTTGAAAATTCTTTTCACAGCTATTAGATGAGGTTCTCTTGGATCAACCTGAAATCTTGCACAAAGACAGGTAGCATACATGATATCAGGTCTACTTGCAGTCAAATATAGAAGTGAGCCAATCATACCTCTGTAGTTAGTAATATCTACTGATGTTCCAGTGTCTTTATCTAACTTTGTGGCAGTGGCCATGGGAGTGGATGCAGTTGAACTATCTTGCATTCCAAATTTCTTGAGTAAATTTCTGGTATACTTGGATTGATTTATGAAAGTACCTTCTTCAGTTTTCTTGACTTGAAGTCCTAGAAAATAGCTAAGTTCTCCCATCATACTCATTTTTTATCTTGACTGCATTAGCTTTGAGAACTTTTCACAGAGTTTGACATTTGTAGAACCAAAAATGATATCATCAACATAAATTTGGACTAAAAGTAAATCCTTTCCATGGTTGATATAGAACATGGTTTTATCAATTGTTCCTCTGGTAAATCCACTTTCCAGAAAAAAGTGTGCCAAAGTTTCATACCATACTCTTGGAGCTTGCTTTAGGCCATAGAGTGTTTTATCAAGTCTGTAGACATGATTAGGAAATGTTAGGTCACACACACACTGTAGAGGGGGTGAATACAGTGTATAGTACAATCAAATCGAACTTTAATAACTCGAGTAACAGAAAACAAACTTTATTGAAACAATAAACTCTGTTATAGTATGGAACTGTTACCTCTCAGTGATGAACAAATATCACGAGAGCTGCTAGGGTTACTATGAATAATCTTCTCGAATATGATAACACTTATGTGTAAACCCTATGTCTGTGTTTATATACTACACAGTTACGAGATAATCGCTAATTGATATGGAATATAATTCAGCTTCCTAAAATATATCAATCAGATATCTTTTCTTCCAAGTATTCTATTCTTCATAGAATTCCTTCTTCATGCATATCTCTTCTTATGTTTGTCTCGATCTTCTTTCCTTTAATCAGCTGTTGTCCTTATCTGAAAGTCCTTCAGTACTTAAGTTCTGATATCTATCTTCTGATGATTATCTCCTGATAATATAAGTACTGATATCCTTAAGTCCTGACTTCCAGTAAGTACTGATTCATCCTGTTTAAGTAAGATCTGAAAACTAAATATAAATCATATTAGCCATGACATTATCAAATATATCTAACAATCTCCCCTAACTTGTAAATTAGCATAATATACAAGTTTAACAGATATTTGATGATGTTAAAAACATTAAGTACAAATGCATGAGAATTAGACTAGATAACTACAACTTACAGTTCTTAAAGCTTTACCAATCTTTAACATCTGATAACAACTTCAGTCTGTATTCATATCAGAATTTAAGTAGTTGTAGATCTTGACTTGGCTTCATCTTTTGATCTCTCTGATGTCAGGAGTTGTTCTGAGATAGTTCTTCAACAAACATCTCTCAGCATATCTGAGTTCATCAATCATCCTCCTTTTAGCATCTTTAAGCAGTATCTTCACCAATTTGAAAGATTGCAGCCCTGAGATCATTAATTCTAGCTTTTCTTATATCCTGATCCAGTCTGATCAAATATGCCTTATCAGACTCAAGATTGAATTCCACAGCCCTGTAACCCAGAAAGGTAGTTATAATCTTAGCAGTGTTGGGCTTCATTTCAACTATATCACCCTTGTGATCTTTGTACTTTGGAAGATATGTGCTATCAGACTTAACAGAATAAAGCCTTTTCTGTCTCTGAATCTGATTCTTCAAATAGTTTGCAGCAATTTCAGTTATTCTGTCATTCACTTGAAGTAAGAATAATACATGCTCCAATTCTTCAAAATACTTCAATGGAATGGCATTTTCCCTTATATAATAAACCCTACCATCTGTCATGAAGTACAACAAGATGTGTTCTTTCAAGTAGGTATGGTAAACCATTTGTACAGATTCCAGTTGATTCAATCTCTCAGGAGTTGCTCCAATACCTGGTTCACTTAAGGAAGTTGGATCATTGGTAGTGTTTTGTATTCTTCTTTCATCAGCACTTCCCAATCCAGTTTTATCTCTTGCTTCCTTTCCAGTAACCACTCTTGCTTCAAAACCACTTGCAGCAGTCTTCAAAGGTTGAGTCTGTTTTGCTTTAGTGAATCCTGGTAGGAGTGTCTTTGATTTATCTTCTGATATCAAGTTAACTTGAGCTATGTCAGAGGTTACTTGTTTCTTTGAAATATCAGAACTTACTATCTCTTGACTCTGAACAACTTGAGCCATGTCAGAGGTTGTTTTAAAAACTTTTCTTGAAGTCAGAGCAAGATCTGCATCTTCATCAGTAATTTCTTCATTCACAGGAGGCACATAAACCTTGATAGGTTCACCAACTTTTTCTGTGCCCTTGGACCTTGGATCTATCTGCGGTTGTGATTTAGCCATGGTTGCTTCAGTATTTGTCCTTTCTTTTATCACAATGCCTTTGAGTTTTGGAAGTTTCTTTTTACTAGAAACTTCAGATTTAGACTTGACTTTTTCTGATTTAAGTCTGGCTTCTTCTTCCATTAAACTCTCCAAGTCCATTCCTGGATTTTCTTGAAGAAATAACTGTCTTGACATTTCTTCATCAAGATCTAAAAGTTCACCAGAACTTATCCTTTTACCAGTAGCAGAAGTGATTCTTTTTCCAGTATCAGAACTTGTCCTGTGACTTGTGATTTCAGCTTTTCTTGATGAGAAACTTCTACCTTGACTATGACCTCTACCTATTTCAGGGTTTCCTTGATCATCCTTTTCATCATCCTTCCCCTTCAGTGTCTTATCAGTTTTGCATTTGGACTTAATTACTTTCTCCCCCTTTTTGGCATCAGCAGGTAAGAGAAGAGAGACAAGCAATTTCACTGAGGCTTGGATTTCATTAAGTTGAGATTACTGAGAAGATTGATTTTTCAGAATATCATCAATCTGAGCTTGTTGTTTCTCTTGAGTCTTCTCAATATAAGCAACTCTGTCAAAGGTAGGTTGGAAGAATTTTTTCTTATCAATCTTCTGAATTTGTTCTTGCTTCATTAATTCTTCCTGAATTTTATGTATCTTTGCATGAGTAGTTGAATGAAGTCCTTGTAGATTTTTAGTACTCAATGCAGTGACTCTAAGCTATGTTTTGAAATCATCAGTGATTAACATCTCATCAGCTTTTGTCAAGTGCTCAACAAGATTCTTTGCAGATGGAATACAGGTAACTGAGTTCCATTCCTTAGTCCACTCCTGTCCTGCAGGAGTTTCACTCCAAGGCACTGGTGCTTCTCTGATGACAAACTTCTTAACTAGTTCAGATTTAAGAACAGTTTGTTGAGGTGCATGTCCTGAAGGACCTGCTTCATCAGCATCTGCATTTGGAGCAGCATCACTAGTATCTCCAGCATTTGCAGCATCAGAACTTTCAGAATCATCATCTTCTGATAAAACAACAGTATGAGAAGCAATTGAGGCTTCAACATCATCCTCTAAGTGCTAATCTGGATCTAAGTTCTGACCAACAGCCATATCCTGATGCTCACCTATATTCTGATCATCATCATCTAGATGCAGAGAAGGTGTAGTAGATAATTCTGGAGTTTGAGCAGCATCAATAACAGGTGTTGTTGATGGAATAGTTGTTGTTGGAGCTTCTAAGTAAAGTATTTCAGGCACAACCAGGTTCTGAATATCAATTTCAGCACTTGTGCCTGGATCAACAGGAGATACAGACTTTTGAACAGGATACACAGATGGTGTGTTGGCCTTTTTAGTAGCAGCTTCCTGAGTTGGAGTTGATGGAGAAGCAGTGGCGTTGGCAGATTCTGGTTCTTGTGAGATCAGAGATTCCTGATCTCCTTCCTTAGCTGCTGCTTCCTCATCATCTGAAACTGGCCTTTTAGCTCTCTGTTTCTTGTATCTCTTTGAAGGTGGGGATTCCTTGGGAGTTTCAGTAGAAGTCATTTTCTAAGCCTTTTGAGAAGCTTAGATCCCCCAATTCCAGAATCCTTCTGAGAATGAACTTTCTCAGCTTCTTTGACAACAGGTTATGATGTAGAAATCTGTTCCTTACTGTCAGATTCATCTCTCAAAATAATCCTCCTTCTCTTCTGAGGTGTTTGAGGAACAGTCTTTGTCCTCTTAGGCTTGGAAGATGAAGGTTTCACAGTAGGTGCTGAGGATGAGGGTTGAGCTGTCTGTGAAGTGGAGAGATATGATTTGAGATATGTTCTGAGGAATGGTTGAGTAGTATGAGTGGTATGTTCTGATGGTTGTTGTGGTGTTTGGGATGTGGTGGTAGGTTGGACATCTGAATAAACAGATCTATAGGTTTCAGGATCAGCATTTACCAAGATCTGTTTTACAGACTGAGGAATCTGTAAAGGTCTAACCACCTTTTTCTTAAGATCAGCATTTACCAGGTCATTAAAGGCTCGTTTTGCAATTTTGAATGGTGAAATTAAGGTACTGGCTAGTTGAGGGGGATTAGTACAACAAAAGTTATATATAAGCTGACAGAATCTAGCAAAATAAACTACATTTCTATCTTCTGTCATCCTATCCCCTATGAAACCTATCACAGCATTTGCAAAATCGAAATGAGTTTGGTTAATGATTGCATACCCGATGTGCTGACTCATTATAGGGATTGCATCAAAGTTGGAACACTTATTCCCAAAAGCTTTAGTGATGCAGTCGAAGAAGAAACTCCATTCCTTTCTGATATGAGCCCGTTTCAACTGCCCAAGCTTAGCCAAACTCTGCTCATACCCCAAACTGGCCATTAACTCCTGAAGATTTGATTCCTCCGGGGTTGAAAAAGTACATCTTTCTGGTAAATGGAGGGCCTTGCGAATTGTACCAGGAGTTACCACATGTGTAGAATCATCCACTTCGAAAACAATACTGGGAGTACCATGTGTACCACCATTATCAAAGTGCCCAGTCCGCCAAAACGTCAGAACTTGTTGGCTCGAAAAGACTGAAGGTTGGGTCAATGCATACCCAATTTCACTGTGTGCAAGAAGATCTTGCACAAAATGCAACTCAGACGGAGCTTCAGCATGATCAAGAATTACAGCATAGTTATTTAGAACAAACTTAGCTCCATCAATGATTAAATCCTTAGGTGCCATGAGAAAAATTGAGATTTAAGAGTGCCTGTTAGGTATTTGATAAAATGTTTGTATGAAAAACCAACGTCAGGAGATGAGAGAGAGTAAAAGTAAAGAAAGAGAGATAAAGTGTAAAAGTAAATAAAAGATTCTATAATCTTCTCTCTCTCTTACTTATACTTGTAAAAAAAAATATAACCGTTGGACACCTATCAGACATGCAGTAATAATGAATAGTTAATGGGCACGGGAAAACAGTAATCATTACTTACCCACTTGCAGTTTTTCAAGGAAAAACCGTTCCACTTACCTAGTTATTCCATTAAACGAGGTAAATCAGTTTTAATTCAAAATTGAAACTGTTCCCACTTATTCAATTATTTTTCACTGCAACTCCAATATTCTGAGAAAAATTCAAGAATGAGAATGACCAAAATAAATCAAGTAAATAAGTACTGAAATTGTAAGATCAGAACTTAATTTAAATCAAAATAGAAATGGTCATCAGAACATGGATATATCAAGATTTATCAGTGCACTTAAGTTACAAACATCTCAGAGACAAAAACTTGCAAAGAAAAAGGAAATTCCATTAATATATCAAGAGAATACATTCATGAAATTTAAATTACATCAGAGCTTTACAAGATTGTCCTAAGCTTCTAAACCTAACATCAACAGCCTTAGTCCTAGCTCAAGAAGCAGGGCAAGGCTGACGATGAAGAAAAATAGGAAGAAGAAAATAAATTATTTCTTCTTCCTACTCTCGACAAACAGAATAGCGAGTCTGATGATTCACTCTTGCTGGCGGAGAGCTTCCCGCCTTTCCTCCTCCAATCGCTCCAGATGGCGATGGTAGTCCATATAGAAGAACAGGAGGTGGGTGAGTACCTCCTGGGGAACTGAGTCCCATATCTCATCAGGAATGGCAGTGACGTGCCATTCCTGCTGCCAGGCTTCACAGCTTAACTCCATGTTGAAGGTCTCATAGTTTAAAAACATATTGTAGTTAACCATGATGTTGTGTATAAGAGGGAAAAGAGAGTAAGTGTTTGAGGAAGGAATTGATGTATAGGCTGATGTGAAGTGTTCATTTATATAGGCAGGAGAATGCCAGGAGACACAAAACTATTTAATGCTGACAGGTAGAATTAATTCTACCTCGTCTCCCTAGACTTGGGAAGACGAAAAACAGTCATTGGAAGTGTAAGCCAGGGTTTAATGCGCACAAGTAACAAGTAAAAAAAAACTGTGCATTACGTGTACCACTATCCCTAATAATATTGTTTGTTAATATTCTACCCAAACATATTCTGATTTAAAATGAGACTGTTTTTAGATTTTATCCATAAATAAGTCAAGTTAAAGGATCAGAGTTTAATATCAGAACTTAGACTTATATCAGAACTTAACAGTCATCAGAACATAATTTCTTAACTCGAAAAATGAAGGCCTATTTTTGTAATTCCTCACACAAATTCTGATATAGATTCTTCAGAACTTAATCATCAGATCGTTCAATCAGAACTTGTCCTCAGAATATATGCAATTTGATACATAAACTGTTCATCTAAAATAACATAGATCACTACAGTAATTTTCATCATTTATATGGAGTGTTTAGTGTGTGCATTAAGCTAAATATCAGACAAAGAGTAAAGTCTGATTCACTTCAGTACATCTTAGAAATAAGGCATAACTAAAACTTTACTAAAAACCTGTCATTATTCTGAAACCTACTATTGAATGAGTTCATAGTTGAGTCCACCTCACTTGTTTTGTGCTAATTTTGTGCATCTTTTTAAATTCCATTGTACAGTGGCTTCTCAGTGTAAGTGAGTCACGACTGCTTATCAGAATTTATGCTATTATCAGAGTATTTCTCCAGTAATCATAGAGTGTGAAAAGTCACCAAGAAAATATTTTTGCTTTTCTGATGCATATTTACTTAATACCAACAATGCACTTGGGTCATCCCTTCCATATTTTTACTCCAGATCTCAAAGGTTTAATCCTTGATTCTTTTTCTTATTCTTTTGATAAGTGAGGTTTATCAGCACTTAGTACATTCAATAGATTTACTAGCATCAGAACTTAACGGATGAGAAGTATTATTCTAGTTTGTGACTTAGTAATAAGATAGACAAAGTAAACTCAACTAAGCTCAATATCAGAATTTACTTGTGTCAATAGATTTCCACAGAAATAATTACTTCTAACATGGAATCCCTAGGTTATTAAAGACTACTAGGTCATCACCTGACACAGGTATCCTCATAGGATAGAATAGTTACATGAACAGACATATCACTATCAGAGTTTAGAAAGTCACATCAGACAACATTCAGTACTTAAGCAATTTTCAATTAAGCACAGAATTCACAAAGAGAGTAATTTCTGTAAATACTGATCATAAAGTCTGATGCATCAAAACAAAAATAAGCAGATTTAAAGAAAGAACCTGAAACCATTCCAAGTTCATTTACCAATCTTGTAAAAGTAGCTTCACACAGTGGTTTTGTGAAGATATCTGCTAGTTGTTGATCTGTTGGAACAAAGTGCAATTCCACTGTACCTTCATCCACATGTTCTCTTATGAAGTGGTACCTGATGCTGATGTGCTTGGTCATTGAGTGTTGAACTGGATTACCTGTCATAGCAATAGCACTTTGATTATCACAGTAAATAGGGATTTTGAAATATGTTAACCCATAATCCAGTAACTGATTCTTCATCCAAAGAATCTGTGCACAACAGCTTCCTGCAGCAATGTACTCTGCTTCTGCAGTTGATGTGGAAATTGACTTTTGTTTCTTGCTAAACCAAGAAACCAATCTGCCTCCAAGAAATTGGCTGCTTCCACTTGTGCTTTTCCTGTCAATTTTGCAACCTGCAAAATCTGCATCTGAGTAACCTATTAGTTTAAAATCTGATTCTCTGGGATACCACAATCCCAGATCAGCTGTTCCCTTAAGATACTTGAATATTCTTTTCACAGCTGTTAAGTGAGGTTCTCTTGGATCTACTTGAAATCTTGCACAAAGATAGGTAGCATACATGATATCAGGTCTACTAGCAGTTAGATAGAGTAGAGAGCCAATCATACCTCTGTAATCAGTAATATCTACTGATTTACCAGTATCCTTGTTCAGTTTTGTTGCAGTGGCCATGGGAGTGGATGCACTTGAACAATCTTGCATTCCAAATTTCTTCAGCAAGTTTTTGGTGTACTTAGTTTGACAAATAAAAGTGCCTTCTTCATTCTGCTTGACTTGAAGGCCCAGAAAATAGCTAAGTTCCCCCATCATACTCATCTGATACCTTGACTACATCAGTTTGGCAAACTTCTTGCAAAGTCTATCATTTGTAGAACCAAAAATGATATCATCAACATAAATCTGGACCAGAAGTAAGTCCTTTCCATGGTTGAGGTAGAACAGTGTTTTGTCTATAGTTCCTCTGTTGAATCCACTTTCCAGAAGAAACTGAGCTAAAGTCTCATACCATGCTCTAGGAGCTTGCTTAAGTCCATAAAGTGCTTTATCAAGCCTGTAGACATAATCTGGATATTTGGAATCTACAAAGCCTGGAGGTTGTTCAACATATACTTCTTCCTCCAATTCTCCATTGAGAAAAGCACTTTTCACATCCATTTGAAAGACAGTAAACTTTTTGTGAGCAGCATAAGCGAAAAATATCCTTATGGCTTCCAATCTAGCAACTGGTGCAAATGTTTCATCATAATCAATTCCCTCCTGTTGAGAATATCCTTTTGCAACCAGCCTTGCTTTATTCCTTGTAATTATGCCATCACTATCAGTTTTGTTTCTGAATACCCACTGTATACCAACAACAGATCTATTCTTTGGTCTTGGCACTAGGGTCCAAACTTTGTTTCTTTCAAATTCATTTAACTCTTCCTGCATTGCTTACACCCAATCAGCATCTTGAAGAGCTTCTTCCACTTTCTTTGGCTTAGTCTGAGAAAGAAAAGAGTTGAAAAGACATTCATTTGAAGTAGCTGTTCTAGTTCTGACACCTGCATCAAGATTTCCAATTATCAAATCAGGTGTATGTGATTTAGTCCACTTCCTTGCAGATGGAAGGTTCTCTCTAGAACTGGATGCTCCCCCATGTTCCATGCTATTTTCATTTTCATTTTCTGATGCTCCCCCTGAAACTATGCTCTCTGAGTTGGATTCTTTAGAATTTAGATTTTCAGAACTATCAGAACTTGGCTTATCAGAACCTGATGAATCAGAACTTGAAGAGCCAGATGTATGTTCTGATACTTCTTGAGATGTGGTAAGATCTTGAGTATGCTCCCCCTGCATAGGTGCATCTTCCTTTGGCGTAGTCACCACAGTTTCAATAACATCAGAGTTTAATCCATCAGAGTTTGCAGTATCAGGACTTAGATTGTCAAGATTATCAATATCAGAATTTGAGTCTTTATTTTCAAATCTCAGCTGATCATGATCAATAAAATCTTCAAGTCCAGTAATCTTCTTGTCATCAAAAGAGACATTGATAGATTCCATGACCACTCTTGTTCTCAAGTTATAGACTCTGAAGGCTTTTGTGGAAAGTGGATATCCAACAAAGATTCCTTCATCAGCTTTTAGATCAAATTTGGATAGCTGTTCAGGATGAGTCTTCAGAACAAAACACTTGCATCCAAATACATGAAAATACTTCAGATTTGGCTTCTTTTTCTTCACCATCTCATATGGTGTCTTTCCTTGCTTGTTAATGAGTGTTGCATTTTGAGTAAAACAAGCAGTCTACACAGCTTCAGCCCAGAAATAGGTTGGAAGCTTTGCTTCATCAAGCATTGTACGTGCAGCTTCAATGAGAGTTCTATTCTTCCTTTCAACAACTCCATTTTGCTGTGGAGTTCCAGGAGCAGAGAATTCCTGCTTGATTCCATGGTTTTTGCAGAACTCTTCCATTATCAAATTCTTGAATTCAGTACCATTATCACTCCTTATCGTCTTCACAGAATCTTTGACCAATTTATCCAGTTGCTTGACATGATCAATCAAGATAGATGCAATTTCACTTTTTGTGTGCAAGAAATACACCCATGTGTATCTGGTGAACTCATCCACTATGACCAAAGTATATTTCTCCTTTGCAATAGACATGACATTTACTGGACCAAATAGATCAACATGTAGTAGGTGATAAGGCTCAAGAATTGATGATTCACTCTTGCTCTTGAATGAGGATTTTCTTTGTTTAGCCTTCTGACAAGAATCACAAAGGCCATCGGGAGCAAATACTGACTTTGGCAGTCCTCTCACAAGATCTTTCTTGACTAGTTCATTTATATTGTTGAAATTTAAATGAGAGAGTTTCTTGTGCCAATTCCAGCTTTCTTCAATTGATGCTCTACTCATCAGACAGATTGTAGAACCATCAGTACTTGTTGAAAGCTTAACTTCATAAATGTTACCACGCCTGTATCCTTTCAGAACAACTTTGCCTTTAGATTTACTTACAACTTCACAGTGTTCTTCAAAGAAATCAACATGATAACCTCTGTCACAGATTTGACTTATACTTAGCAGATTGTGTTTCAGTCCTGAGACCAGAGCTACTTCTTTAATGATGACATTCCCAAGATTGATATTGCTATATCCCAAGGTTTTTCCAATGTTGCCATCTCCATAAGAAACACTTGGGCTTGCTTTCTCCACAAAGTCTGATAGTAGGGCTTTATTTCCAGTCATATGTCTTGAACATCCACTGTCCAGAACTAGGATGTTTTTCTTGTTGCCCTGCAATCACAAAGACCACTAATGATTAGTTTTAAGGACCCAGACTTGCTTGGATCCTTTGGCCTTATTAAGTTTGTTAACATTTGCAGCGGATTTAGCATCAGAGTTTATTTTAACATTTTTCTTATCAAAATTTACACTATCAGACTTTGAATCAGAACTTACACCAGAAGGAACAGTGGAAACTTTCTTTAAAGATGGTTTTATTTGATAATAATCATAGTACAAACTATGATATTCCTTACAAGTATAAATGGAATGCCATAAACTACCACAATCAAAACAAGGATTTTGTGGTTTATATCTAACAGACTGACTCTTAACTCCTGACTTTGAAGGTAAGGAGTTTATGTTTTTATTCTTCCTGCAAAAAGAAGCCAGATGGTTAGAACTTCCACAGTTATGACACGTTTTCCTAGGAGCATCAGGAACAGGCTTATAATCATTGCTTTTATTCACTCCTTCCTTTCCATTCCTATTTTTCCTAGGTGATTTTACCTTGTTTGCATTCTTAACATCTTTCAGCTTATGCTTAAGCTGCTTCTTTGTCATTAAGCCTATGTTTACTTCAACTGTCTTTTCCTATTTTAGTTTGTCAGAAGTTAATTCCTTTTTAACTTCTGATTTCTCATTATCAGACTTTATAGCTACAAACTTGACAGGTTTTAACTTTGGATTTTGTTTAACAACTACATGCTTAATACTTTCAGTTCCTTTATCATTCTTATCCTCTCCATAACCTAAGCCCTCTTTCCAGTTTTCACTACTTAACAAATTCTGAGTTGTTCTGCCAGAGTTAGTCCAAGTCCTGATAACCTCTCTTTCCTTTTCTAACTCAGTTTTTAGAGATTCATTCATTTTTAGCACTTCATCTCTAACATAAAAAGCATCATCTCTATCTTTCTGAGTTTGATGGAACATAACTAACTCCTTTTCTAAGAAATCATTTCTTTTCTTAAAAGCAAGATTTTCAGAAGTTAATCTTTCACATGTTAAAGTTTGATCTCTATAACTAACAAACATGGTTTTAAGATATCTTCTCAACTCATTTATATCATCATTATGAAAGGCTTAAGTAGTTTGAGATACCTTTGACTCAGCAGCTTCAGGACTGCTTTCAGCACTTGCCTTATCAGAATTTGCCATCAATGCATAATTCTCCTCACTTTCAGAATCTGAGGTGTCTGTCCAGCTTTTCTTCTTTGTGACAAGAGCCTTGCCTTTGTCACTCTTCACTTTCTTGCAATCAGGAGATATGTGGCCTTTCTCACCACAGTTGTAGCATTTGACATTTGTATAATCTCCTCTGTCAGACTTTCCTCCTCTACTCTCAGATTTTTTGAAATTCTTCTTATCAGAGCTTGTGCCTTTCCTGGAAAACTTCTTTCCCTTCCTGAACTTCCTGTATGCAATCTTTGTGATCCCTTTCACCATAAGAGCATACAACTTCATCATCTCCTCATCAGCATCCATCTCAGGCAAGCTTTCAGATTCCGAGTCATCACTTTTAGAATATGATGACTCAGTATCAGACTTTATGAAGAGAGCTTTACCCTTGTCTTTCCTTGAGGTAGCTGCCTTGGGGGATTAATTTCTTCAGCCTTAAGAGCAACTGTCCTTGACTTTCCACCTTTTCTCTTGCTTCTTTATTCCATCTCAAGTTCATGAGTCTTGAGCATTCCATAAATTTCATCAAGAGTTGTTTCATTAAGATTGTAGTTGTCTCTTATTATTGTTGCCTTCAAATCTCAGCATTCAGGAAGAGCTAACAGGAATTTAAGGTTTGAATCTTCAAGATCATACTCTTTATCAACCAGTGACAGATCATTCAAGAGTTTGACAAATCTATCATATAAATCAGTCAATGACTCATTAGCCTTTGAGTCAAAGTGTTCATACTCTTGAGTGAGTATTGTCTTCCTGTTCTTCTTAATCGTATCAGTTCCCTGACACCTTGTTTCCAGGGCATCCCATATCTCCTTTGCAGTCTTGCAGTTTATTACCCTGTTTGACATTACATTATCAATGGCACTATGCAGTAAGTGTCGTACCTTAGCATCCTTAGCAATTGATGCGATATCTTCAGCAGTGTAATCACTCTTCTCCTTTGGTACAGTCTTTGCTGCTTCACCTGTAACTGCAACCGCGAGCTTGGTTAGTTTGTGAGGCCCTTCCTTGATTCTATCAAGATATTCTGGATCTGTTTCTTCCCGAATCATGGTCATCCTCACCTTCCATATGGGATATTCAGATGGTCTCAATATGGGAACTCTGATGGTTTCATACCGACTTTGAATTTGTGTCTTTGGAGGTTCTTCAGTTTTGGTGGGCTTAGTTGGAGTTTCTGTATCAGACATGATTGTGTTTGGATCTTAAACTATTTGTGTGTTAACAGACAGGCTCTGATACCACTTGTTAGGTCACACACACACACTGTAGAGGGGGTGAATACAGTGTATAGTACAATCAAATCGAACTTTAATAACTCGAGTAACAGAAAACAAACTTTATTGAAATAATAAACTCTGTTACAGTATGGAACTGTTACCTCTCAGTGATGAACAAATATCACGAGAGCTGCTTGGGTTACTATTAATAATCTTTATATGATAACACTTATAGTGTAAACCCTATGTCTGTTTATATACTACACAGTTAGAAGATAATCGCTAATTGATATGGAATATAATTCTGCTTCCTAAAATATATCAATCAGATATCTTTTCTTCCAAGTATTCTATTCTTCATAGAATTCCTTCTTCATGCATATCTCTTCTTATGTTTGTCTCGATCTTCTTTGCTTTAATCAGTTGCTGTCCTTATCTGAACGTCCTTCAGTACTTAAGTTCTGATATCTATCTTCTGATGATTATCTCCTGATAATATAAGTACCGATATCCTTAAGTCCTGACTTCCAGTAAATATTGATTCATCCTGTTTAAGTAAGATCTGAAAACTAAACATAAATCATATTAGCCATGACATTATCAAATATATCTAACTGGAAATTTTGGATCTACAAATCCTGGAGATTGTTCAACATATACCTCTTCCTCTAATTCTCCATTGAGAAATGTACTATTTACATCCATTTGAAAGACTTTAAACTTCTTGTGAGCAGCATAAGACAAAAAGATTCTTATGGCTTCCAATCTAGCAACTGGAGCATATGTTTCATCATAATCAATACCATCCTGTTGAGAGTAACCTTTAACAACCAGCCTTGCTTTGTTTCTTATAATTATGCCATCACTGTTAGTTTTGTTTCTGAACACCCATTTGTACCAACAATGGATCTGTTCTTTGTTCTTGGCATTAGGGTCCAGACTTTATTTCTTTCAAATTCATTTAACTCTTCCTGCATTGTTTGCACCCAATCAGTATCTTGAAGAGCTTCTTCCACTTTCTTTGGTTCAGTCTGAGATATAAAGGAATGATAGAGACATTCATTTGTTGTTGCTGTTCTAGTTCTGACACCTGCTTCAGGATCTCCAATTATTAAGTCAGGTGTGTGTGATTTAGTCCACTTCCTTGCAGATGGAAGTTGATCTCTAGAACAGGATCATCCCCCATGATCCATGTTGTCTCCATCAGCATTTTCTGATGCTCCCCCTAAAGTTATGCTCTCTGAGATTCCAGAATTTGAGTTGGATCCTTCAGGAATTGAAGAATTAGAGTTTCCAGAATTGTCAGAATTTGGCTCATCAGAACTTGATGAATCAGAACTTGAAGAGCCAGTGACTGGTTCTGATGCTTCTTGAGAGTCTTGAGATGCTTGAGATGTGGTATGATCATCAGCTTGCTCCCCCTGAACAGGTGCATTCTCCTTTGGAGCAGTTACCACAGTTTCAATGACATCATAATTTAACCCGTCAGAACTTACAGGATCAGGATTTAGGTCATTAGAATTTACAGAATCAGAATTTACATCTTCATTTTCAAATCTCAGCTGATCATGATCATTGAAATCTTCAAGTCCAGTAATCTTTTTATCATCAAAAGATACATTGATAGATTCCATGACAACCCTTGTTTTAAATTGTAGACTCTGAAGGCTTTTGTGGAAAGTGGATATCCAACAAAAAATCTTTCATCAGCTTTTAGATCAAATTTTGACAGCTGTTCAGGATGAGTCTTAAATACAAAACACTTGCATCCAAATACATGAAAGTATTTCAGATTTGGCTTCTTTTTCTTCACCATCTCATATGGTGTTTTTCCATGATTGTTTATGAGTGTAGCATTCTGTATAAAACAAGCAGTCTGCACAGCTTCAACCCAAAAATAGGTTGGTAGCTTTGCTTCATCAAGCATAGTTCGTGCAGCTTCAATAAGACCCCTGTTCTTTCTTTCTACAACTCCATTCTGCTGTGGAGTTCCAGGTGCAAAAAATTCCTGCTTTATTCCTTGCTCTTTGCAGAACTCTTCCATGATTGAATTCTTGAACTCAGTACTATTATCACTTCTTATTATTTTAACAGAATCTTTGACTAACTTATCCAGCTGTCTGACATGATCATTTAGAGTAGATGCAGTTTCATTCTTCTTGTGCAAGAAATACACCCAACTGTATCTTGTGAACTCATCCACTATAACCATAGCATATTTCTTCTTTGCAATAGACATGACATTGACTGAACCACATAGATCAACATGCAGTAAGTGATAAGGCTCAAGAATTGAGGATTCAGTTTTGCTCTTGAATGAAGATTTCCTTTGTTTTGCCTTTTGACATGAGTCACAAAGACCATTAGGAGCAAATATTGATTTTGGCAGTCCTCTCACAAGATATTTCTTTACTAGCTCATTTATGTTATTGAAATTTAAATGAGAGAGTCTCTTGTGCCAATTTCAGCTTTCTTCAATTGATGCTCTGCTTAACAGACAGATTGCAGAACCATCAGAATTTGTTGAAAGTCTGGTTTCATATATATTACCCTGTCTTTAACATTTCAGAACCACTTTTCCTGTAGAATTACTTACAATTTCACAGTGTTCTTGAAAGAAATCCACATGATAACCTCTGTCACAGATTTGACTCACACTTAGCAGATTATGTTTAAGTCCTGAGACAAGAGCTACTGATTCAATTATGACATTCCCAAAATTGATATTTCCATATCCCAGAGTCTTTCCCATGTTGTGATCTCCATAAGAAACTCATGGGCCAGCTTTCTCCATAAAGTCTAATAGCAGGGCTTTATTTCCAGTCATATGTCCTGAACATCCACTGTCTAGAACCAGGATGTTTTTCCTGTTGCCCTGAAATCACAAAGACCACTATTGATTAGTTTTAAGGACCCATACTTGCTTGGATCCTTTGGCCTTGTTAAGTTTGTTAGCATTTGTAGCGGATTTAGTTTCAGAGTTTATGATAACATGCTTTTTATCAGACTTTATATCAGACTTTGCATCAGAATTTATACTAGAAGGAATTATACTAACTTTCTTTAAAGAAGGTTTTATTTCATAATAATCATAGTACAGACTATGATATTCCTTACAAGTATAAATAAAATACCATAAACTACCACAATAGAAACAAGGATTTTGTGGTTTAAACCTAACAGACTGACTCTTAACTCCTGATCTAGGAGGTAAATAGTTTATATCTTTATTTTTCCTGCAAGATGGTTAGATATTCCACAATTATAGCATTTCTTTCTAGGAGCATTAGGAACATGCATATAATTATTACTTTTATTCACACCTTCCTTTCCATTCCTATTTTTCCTAGCTTCCTTTACCTTGTTCACATTTTTAATCTCTTTCAGCTTATACTTAAGCTGCTTCTTTGTCATTAAGCCAATATTCACCAAGCTGGTTTATCCTGATTTGATTTGTCAAAAGTTGACTTTTCTTTGACTTCTGTTTTAGAGTCTTTCATCTCTTCAGAATCAGACACAACAGTTTTTGCAACAAATTTAATAGGATTTACCTTTGGCTTTACAATCTATTTGATAGCAATTGGCTTAATTGGCAAAATCCCTTTCTCACTTTTATCATCTTTATAACCTAACCCCTCTTTCCAGTTTCCACTACTTCAAATATTCTGAGTTGTTTTGCCTGAGTTAGTCCAAGTCCTAATGATTTCTCTTTTTTTTCTAATTCAGTTTTTAGATAATCATTCTGTTTAAGCAATTCATTCTTAACATACACAACATTATCTCTCCCTGTCTGAATAGTGTTCATCTTGACTAACTCTTCTTCTAGATAGCTATTTCTGTTTTTGTACTTTAGATTTTCAGATTTTAATCTTTCATTCTCTAAATTCTGATCTCTATAGCTAATATAAATTTTTTCAGAAATAATCTCAACTCAGTAATATCTTCTGTATCAAAAGCAAAAGTTGATAAAGGTACCTCTAGTTTAGTAGCATCAGAACTGCTATCAGCATTTTCCATTAAGGCATAGTTCACCTCTTCTTCAGATTCTGAAATGTCTGCCCAGTTTTTCTTCTTTGTGATAAGTGCCTGGCCTTTATCACCTTTTCCTTTCTTGTAATCAGGAGAGATGTGGCCTCTTTCACCAAAATTGTAGCATTTGACATTTGAGTTGTGTTAGGTCACACTTTCACTGTAGAGGGGGTGAATACAGTGTTTATTACAATCAAATCAAACTTCAAGAACTTATGTAACAGAAAACAAACTTTATTTAAACAATAAACTCTGTTACAATCTGGAACTGTTATCTCTCAGTGATGAACAAAATATCACGAGAGCTGCTAGGGTTATAATAAATAATATTCTCGATAATGATAACACTTATAGTGTAAACCCTATGTCTGTGTTTATATACTACACAGTTACAAGATAATCGCTAATTGATATGGAATATAATTCTGCTTCCTAAAATATATCAATCAGATATCTTCTATTCCAAGTATTCCATTCTTCACGGAATTCCTTCTTCATGCATATCTCTTCTTATGTTTATCTTGATCTTCTTAACTTTAATCAGCTACTGTCCTTATCTGATCGTCCTTCAGCACTTAAGTTCTGATATCTATCTCCTGATAACATAAGTACTGATATCCCTTAAGTTCTGACTTCCAGTATAAGTACTGATCAGTTAAGTACTGATTTGTTCTGTTCAAATAAGATCTGAAATCTAAACATAAAACATATTAGCCATGACATTATCAAATATATCTAACAATCTCCACCAACTTGTAAATTAACAAAATATACAAGTTTAACAGATATTTGATGATGTCAAAAACATTAAGTACAAATGCATGAGAAATAGACAAGATAACTACAACTTACAGTCCTTAAAGTTTTTACCAATTCAACTTCTGATAACAACTTCAATCTGTATAAATATCAGAATTTAAGCAGTTGTAGATCTTCGACTTGGCTTCATCATTTTCTGATCTCTCTGATGTCAGGAGTTGTTCTGAGATAATTCTTCAACAAACATTTCTCAGCATATCTGAGTTCATCAATCATTCTCCGTTTGACATCTTTAAGCTCTGCAGTATCTTCACCAGTTTGAAATATTGCAGCTCTGAGATCATTAATCTTTGCTTTTCTCAACTCCCGATCTAGTCTTATGACATAAGCTTTATTAGACTCTAGATTGAATTCAAGCCCCTTAATACCAAGATATGTTCTGATCTGTGCAGTATTAGGCTTCATATCAACAATATCACCATTGTGATTTCTGTACTTTGGAACATATCTGCTGTCAGACTTAACAGAATAAAGTCTTTTCTGTCTCTGAATCTGTTCCTTTAAGTAGTTTGCAGCAGTCTCTGTTATTCTGTCATCCACTTGAAGTAAGAATAATACATGCTCCAATTCTTCAAAATACTTCAATGGAATGGCATTTTGTCTTATATGATAAACCCTACCATCTGTCATAAAATACAACATGATGTATTCTTTCAAGAAGGTATGGTAAACCATCTGTACAGATTCTAGTTGATTCAATCTCTCAGGAGTTGCTCCAATACCTGGTTCACTCAAGGAAGTTGGATCATCGGTAGTGTTGTGTACTCTTCTTTCATCAGCACTTCCCAATCCAGTTTTATCTCTAGCTTCCTTTCCAGTAACTACTCTTGCTTCAAAACCACTTGAAGTAGTCTTCAAAGATTGAGTCTGTTTTGCTTTAGTGAATCCTGGTAGGAGTGTTTTAGATTTATTTTCTGATATCAAGTTAACTTGAGCACTGTCAGAGGTTACTTGCTTCTTCTGAATATCAGAACTTACAATTTCTTGACTCTGAACAACTTGAGCCATGTCAGAGGTTATTTTAAGAACTTTTCTTGAAGTCAGAGCAAGATTATCTTTTCCATCAGTAATTTCTTCTTCCTCAGGAGGTACATAAGGCTTGATAGGTTCACCAACCTTTTCTTTACCCTTGGATCTTGGATCTATCTGTGGTTGTGATCTAGCCAAAGTTTCTTCAGTATGTATCCTTTCTTTGATCACAATGCCTTTAGGTTTTGGAAGTAACTTTTTACCAGAAGCTTCAGATTTAGATGTGACTTTCTCTGATTTAAGTCTGGCTTCTTCTTCCTTTAAACTTTCCAAGTCCATCCCTGGATTTTCTTGAAGAAATAACTGTCTTGACATTTCCTCATCAAGATCTAGAAGTTCATCAGAACTTATCCTTTTACCAGCAGCAGAACTTATTCTTTTCCCAGTATCAGAACTTGTTCTGTGACTAGCTTGTCTTGATGTAAACCTTCTACCTTGACTATGACCACCACCCATTCCAGAGTTTCCTTGGTCATCTTTTCCATCATCCTTTCCTTGCAGTGACTTGTTGGTTTTGCATTTGGACTTAATTACCTTCTCCCCCTTTTTGGCATCAGCAGGTAATAAAAGAGAGATAAGTAGTTCCACTGAGGTCTGGATTTCAGTAAGTTGCGATTGCTGAGAAGCTTGATTTGTCAGAATTTGATCAATCTGAGCTTGTTGCTTCTCTTGATTTTTCTCAATATAAGCAACCCTGTCAATGGTAGGTTGGAAGAACTTTTTCTTATCAAGTTTCCAAACTTGTTCCTGTTTAATAAAGTTCTCCTGAATCTTGTGTAGCTCTGCATGAGTGTTGGAATGAAGACCTTGTAGATGTTTAGTACTCAATGCAGTGACTCTAAGCTGGATTTTAAAATCATCAGAATGTAACATTTCATCAGCTTTAGTCAAGTGCTCAGCAAGATGTAAAGCATTTGGAACACATGAAACTGAGTTCCATTCCTTAGTCCACTCCTGACCTGCAGGAGTTTCACTCCAAGGTACTGGTGCATCCCTGATAACAAACTCCTTTAGCAGTTCAGACTTAGGAGGAGTATGTCCTGAAGGACATGCTTCATCAGCATCTACAGTTGTAGCAGCTTCACCAGTATCTCCAACATTTGCAGCATCAGAACTTAAAGAATCAGTATCTTCTGATAAGACAACTGTATGAGTAGCAATGGAGGCTTCAACATCCTCTAATTGCTGATCTGATACTAAGTTCTGATCAACAGCCATATCCTGATGCTCACCTAAAATCTGATCATCATCTTGATGCAGAGAAGGTGTTAGTGATAACTCAGGAGTTTGAACAGCATCAGTAACAGGTGTTGTGGAAGGATTATTTGCTGTTGGAGCTTCTAAGAAAAGTATTTCAGGCACAACCAAGTTCTGAATATCAATTTCAGCACTTGTGCCTGGATCAACAAGAGATATAGAAGGTGAATTAGCCTTGTCAGATACAGGTTCCTGAGATGGAGTTGATGGAGAAGAAGTGACTGGAGCAAATTCCTTGTCTTGTGAGATCAGAGATTCCTGATCCCCTTCCTTAGCCGCTTCCTCCTCATCATCTGAAACTGGCCTCTGTGCCCTCTGTTTCTTGTACTTCCTTGTTGATTTGGATTCCTTGGGAGTTGCAGGAACCGTCATACGTCTAAGCCTCTTGAGAAGCCTAGAACCCCCAATTGCAGAATCCTTCTGAGAAATTGCCTTCTCAGCTTCATCTATCATAGGTTCTGAAGAGGGAATCTGATCCTCAGAATCTGATTCATCTCTCAAAGTAATCCTCCTCTTCTTCTGAGATGTTTGAGGAACAGTCTTTGTTCTCTTTGGCTTAGAGGATGTAGGCTTCACAGTAGGTGCTGAAGAAGAAGATTGAGCAGTCTGTGAAGTGGAGAGATAGGATTTGAGATAAGTTCTGAGGGTAGGTTGAGTAGAATGAGAGGTAGGGACTGAGGTTGATGGATTTTGGTTATGGTGAGTTGGTTGAACATTTGAGTAAACAGATTTGTAAGTAGCAGGATCAGCATTTACCAGAATCTGTTTCACAGACTGAGGAATCTGTAATTGTCTCACCATTGATTTCTTTGTGTCAGCATTTATCAGGTCGTTAAAGTACCTTTTTGCAACCTTAAAAGGTGGGGTTTGAGTGCTGACTAACTGGGGTTCAGCAGT
>NW_027418051.1:0-69534 GCF_009905375.1 Apium graveolens
TAACCCCCAGTCGCTCAGGCAAGTTTTCTATCCGTTATACTGTTGTTGTGATGTATATATGTATATGCATTATCTTGCGATAGATGCATGTTGGTTAATTAGCAAATGTTGCGATATATTGAAGCATGCTGATATGGTATATATATATACATGCCTGTTTCGTATTCTTGCCAAATATATCTGTGGTTCAGTTGATAATACCTATGCTAGAGAATAGCAGTAATTTGCATATACCCTTAGTATAGGGACCCAAAGGTGAAATATTTTCTAAACCGGGAGTCGAGGATCCCGAGTAGATTTTATATATATATATTTATATATATATATATGTATTGTTATTCCTAGAAGACTAACAATGAGATTTACAGAAGGGGGGGTTGAATGTAAATCTCAAAACTTTTTCAAGTTTTGAGCAGTTTATAAAGTTGTGTGTTCAAGAAGAACAAGTGTGTGAATTGCTTTAAGCTAATACAGACAGATATATATTCAAGCACAAATGTAAAGAACACAACAGACCTTAAAAACTTTTCTGGTGGATTTGTTGTTCCACCAGAGATGGTATATTAGAAAATCTGTGTTCAACAATGTTGATCACAGCTGCATCCTAGTACAAACTAGATGAATTTTCTCTCAAGATATTTCTTAACAGCTCTGGAAAAATCTCTCTAATTACTAGCTTCTTCTTGGTTCATATATATTACCAAGTGTACAAGTGAAAAACAATATAAAATTACAATAGTAAAATAAGTTCTTCACTTGCTTCTTTTCCTGTTCACTCAAGTACTTTGTTGACTATTGCAACTTTGTACAAAAGAAGAACGGCTGCTTTTTCTGTTGATCCTGAAATTCGGCTACCACATCTCAGTTTTCTCTGTCAACCCACGTGCCTCTGCTTGTAGGTACAACTACCACTTATCAACGGCTGATTAGCAGAACATCCGTTGAAGCTTTCATCCGTTGATGACTTCATCCGTTGAAGGATGTTATCCGTTGAAGCTTTCATCCGTTGATGCTCTCATCCGTTGAAGGATGTTATCCGTTGAAGCTTTAGAGACATCCGTTGAAGCTTAGCTTCTCATCCGTTGAAGGTCTTTTAAGTCATCCGTTGATACCACTTCATTTATACAAAATTACAAGGCATGAAATATTTACAATTGGCCTTCCTATCTGCATATCATCTAGTAGTCAACATGACTCATAGTTTCTCTCAACTTCTAAGAATTACAATTTTAAATACAGAGACTGAAATATGCTACAATACTAGACTTATTTCTAAGTAAAGCTACACCATCAACGGATAGCCAAAGTGGTCTTATCCGTTGAGGCTACAGACACTAAATTTCTACTTAAGTGTTTTGTTAAACATATCATCAAACTAATGCACATATATTCCTAACAATCTCCCCCTATTTATGTCTATAAGAACTGTAGGCATAAATTCAGGGTTAACTTGATGATAACAAAACACTTAACAAATATTGAATTGAAACTAAGTAGAAATATAAAAAGTGCTGCAAAAGTGTATGTACTAGGAGGTAATTGAAGATTTACAGTATTTCCAAGGGTGCTCCTCTAGCCTGAGCAAAACATCATTTTCTTCTTTGTTCCCTGGTTTTCTTTCCTAGCCCTTTGTCATTTCCCTCAATTTGGAGTTGGAGTTTTCTGAAGAATTCAGCTTCATCTTCATCACTGATATCCAACTTAGATTGCATTTCCTTGAGAGTTTCATTGCTGGCAATCTTGAGTTGGTCTTCAAGTCTGAAAAATCTTCTGACTCCTTTGTCATCTCTAAATTCCATCAACCAATGAGGTGATTTGTGAATTTTAGTTCCCCTTTCTTGTATGAGTAAGGTTCTGGGCAAAGCATTTGGTTCCCTCCAAGTCTTCCTTATGTTGGCAATCTTGTTGAGAATTTCAGTCTTGGCTGTTCTGGTAAAGCCAGAATCCTTTTTGATGGCTGAAAAGACTCTGATCAAGGTAGAGTAGCCTTCATTTAGAATCCTGTGGAGAGGCCATGTTCTTTCCCCAGCTCCTTTATATCTGAACACTAATCTTTCTGGTAACTGTCTGTAGGCAGCTATTCCCCTTACATCCTCCAGCTCATCCAGATAGAGTTCAATGTCTGAAATTTCTTTTATGTCACAGATGTGAACATAATCATCTTTAGAAATGGGTGACTTAGGTTTAGGTTTTTGTTTTTGAGTGAATTCTTAGAGGTTGTGGGAGGTGTAGATTTTGGTTTTCTTTTCTGTTTCTTTGGTGGTGGAAGAGTGGTTAGAAAGGTAGGCAATGTGATGTTGTCCCAATCAATAGGTTCCTCTTTTGGAATGATTGGTTCACCATGGATATTTATAGAGGGATCAGTAACAAAAGGTTCAGGTATGGAAGGTAGTGGTTTAGATGTGGATTTGGTATCTTCAGGGTTATCTTCACTCCTTCTGTGTGCCTTGGCCTTTCTTCTGTTTCCCTTCTGCCATTCCTCTCTTTCCTCCATATTTTCACCAAATATGCTCCCAAGAACCTCATCTAAGTTAGCAATCTTTTCTTCACCCCTGACTTCAATTCCTTTCATTTCTTCAACTTGGCTTGACTTTAGCTGTTTTTCAAGCTTTGCTTGTGCTCTTTTGTCAGCCTTTAATTGCTTGGCTTCTTCTTTCTTAGCTATTGAGAATTTGGGATGTCCTTGCATCACACATATGCTCTTTCCCTCTCTAATGATAATAGCTCTATTTCTCCTTACAGCCTCATCCATGGACTTTTTGAGATAGGCAATACTCCTGCCTAAGATCTTGTTCTCATCATCTTTTGAAGGAGGAAAGTCCACTTCTTTTAAAGGATTCTTTGTTGAGTCCTTATTGGATCTTTCATTGGGCTTGAGGATTATAGCTTGTAGCTCTTTGGAAGAAGCTTCTCCATCCTTAAGACTCCCTACTGGCATGAGCTCCATGTTGATTGGTTCAATCTTTGTGCTAAATTTCACAGATGTTGATTTATTTTGTGTAGAACCAAACACCAATTGCAACCTTTCATCAATTCTCCTCCATTGTTCTTTCATTTGTATTTCAGCTGCTGCTAGCTGAATCAAATCAATTCCATCAGATTTTCCCTTGATTTGAATGATTGGAGAGGTAGTGATGGCAGGAACTAGCACTTTAGATATCTGAATCTTTGTAGAGGGCTCTCCTTCCCCTTCCCTTTTATTCTCCCCCTTTTTGTTATCATCAAGGAGAGGGGTCAAGCCTTGTGCTTTTGCCAGCTGCATTAGGAGATTGGTTTGAGATTGTTGGTTGAGAAGAAGGGTGGCCACAGAATCTTCAATTCCTTGAACTCTGTCTTCCAACTTGGCCAGCCTTTGTTCAGTAACTGATTCCTTTTTCAATCTCGAAACCAAGTCCTGCAAAGTACCATAGGGCATGACTGAATCCAATTTTTCTGAAGTGAAGGATTTCAAGTCAGCAATATCTTTCCTGAGATCATTTAGACTCATATCTTGCTTTACTTTCTGCAACTTCATGAGATGCAGTGAGTCCAGGTGAGCTTGGAGGATAGCCTTGATATTTGCATTTGAAGTGTTCTGAATGGCCTGTTGAATAGTGATGATTTGTTTGACCAGGTGGACATTGAATTCACCTGTTCTATGCTCCTTAGTCAGGGCCCATTCAGGTAGATTAGGAATGGAACTAGGGTCTTCATCTCCCCCTATGTTCATGCTTCCATCAGAAGAAATAGAGTCATCATCATCAGAATTTACTCCAAATTCCTCAGATGGCTCACCAGCTGTAGAAGGCATCCTGTTAATAGCAGCTTTATCCCTTTGAAGAGATTCTGTTGAGTGCACTAGATGTAGTGTCCTCTCTGCCTCCTCATTGCCCTGAGCAGCCAACAGTTGATAGGCTGTCACAGGATGAGTAAAAGTGTCAGCATCCAAGGAAATGTTATCAATTACAGCTTTGTAATGTTGCTGAAATTGTCTTTCCTTTTCAGCATCATCCACAATCATTGACTCATGAGCAATGGCTGGTTCCACCCTTGTATCAACTGTACCTGCTTTTCTCTCTTTTTCTCTATGTTCTTGCATCAGGGGCTCCCCCTGGCTCACACATCTCACTCCCTCACCTTCACCTTCTAAGGTGGTACTCCACTCACTGACTTTTGCCATGCTGGAAGAAATAGCATGCATTTTTGTGCTCTCAATCTCTCCTTTTGCCTGGGAGCAACCCAGCCTCTCACTCAAATTTTCACTCCCTGCCCTCAATCCTAAAAGTGATTGCACAGTATTCATGTCTTCTACACTTGGAATCATTTCAGTTATTTGTGTAGAGACTATCAACGGATGTGGAATATCCGTTGAAGTTGAAACTGTTGTTATCAACGGATAACTGCTGTTAAGCTTATCCGTTGAAGAGCAACCACTTGTCAACGGATGAGTGATATCCATTGAAGAAGGAAAAGAAGATGAAATTGAAAGTGATATAACTGTTGAATCTGTATAGATTGATTTGATATGTGTTGATACAGATCCTTCAATTATATCTGAAAGAATTTGCGGGTGATCCAACAAATCATCTAAAAGATGATGATCACCTGTATTTGAGTGGGGCTCCTCCCTGAGTTGTAAAGAGGGAGAATCAGGAATTGATGGGAATAGCATATCCACATCCAGAGATGGTGAAGAAGTATTTGGTGATTGATGTGTAGTTATTGTGAGAGAATGGGGCTGTGACTCCACATTTATTGGAGTCACATCAAACTGAGTTTGAGAAGGCACAGAGACAGATGGATGTATCTGTGCAGTGTGTGCACCCTGTGTAGAAGATTGGGTTCTAGCCTTCTTTCTTCTAATAAAGGCTTTTGTAGGTGAGTGTTTGGCTTTAGTGTCCCTCCCTCTTTTGTTCTGTGTTCCTGGATGGGAACTCTTTTCAATAGTAACATCCTTTTGGGAGGATGCTACTAGGGATGTGCTAGAGACCTTTTCAACCACCACAGCTTTTTGAGAAACTGGGGCTTGGCTAGCTTGGGAAGCACTCAACTCTCCTTCCTTATCCTGGGGGTTTCTTTGATGTTCACCCCTCCCCTCACCACTCACACCCTGATCACTTCCCTCAGGGTTAATGGTTGTTGTTACAACTGTTGTCTTTTGAGAAACAACAGAGGTGGTTTTCTTTGTCTTGGATTTTGAAAGTTTGGATTTGGTGACCTTGGTAGAAATCTGTTGGGGCATTGACACAGATTTCATGGCCACACTAGAAGATAAAGAAATAGAGGGGTTGGAAGAAGTAGGAGTTGTAGAAGCAATTACCTCACCTACCTGGGGTGCATTCATGATTGGTAAATATACCAATTGCACACTGCTGTTAAGATCCATTCTCTTCAAGTCTGCAAGAACTCTTTTCTCTTGTGCCCAGCACTTGAGTTTATTATTCTCATTGATTATGACTAAACCTTCAGCAACATGGTTAGCCAATAACATAAAGAATCTAGCATAATAGATGTTATTAGGTCTATTAGCTTTGTTACCTAATCTAGTACCTAATTCTAGCATCACATAGTTGCTAAAGTTAAAGTACCTATCAGAAACAAGCATATAGAACATGTTAACAAGAGATGAAGTTATGGCATCAAAATTACTAATTTTCCCAGAGAAAACCTTTATGAAGGCATCCCCAAGAAAACTCCATTCTTTCCTAAGGCCTTTTCGTCTAATACCCCCTAAATTAGCAGAGTTAAGAGAGTAACCTATGGAATCTAACATGCTGGATACATCACTATCAGTGTGTGGTGTCATGGCATTGTTCTCAGGTAATTTAAAACATGCTTGTAAGTCATCACAGTTTATACAGTGATTTTTACCTTTGAGAGTGAAGGAGATAGTCATATCCATGGAGTTGAACTCAGCAGTTGTCCAAATCTCCTCAACTACTTCACAGAAAATCGTTGGGGCTTCCAGCATTGCATAGCTAAGTTTACAGTTTTTGATGAAGTCCATCATTTTGTGATAATCTGAGTGGGCTTCATTCTTCTCTACCAGAGCTATGAAATTATTCTTCTCGTAGATGAACCCAGATTGAGACATAATCTTCACGACTGGTGCCATTGTTGTGAGTAGAAATTGCAGAGAATAACTTGAGGGTTTTGCAGAGAGAAAATGGTAAATGCTTGAAATTCTAAGAAAGCATAAAGTAATAATGAACAATCAGAAGGGCTTATATGCTTTTAAAAAAAAAAAAAAATAAATAAATAAATAAAGGATTAATCAATAAATAGGTGTTGGTGAATTTCAGCCGTTTAAGAATAAACTGTAAGTATTCTAATAACTACCTTTAAAACCAATACATACAGATGTATGTATGGTATCAACGGTTAAGAAAATAGAATCAACGGCTGTGAAACACCTCAAACGTCTGATGTGACATTTCAACGGATAATGTAAATTGTCATCCGTTGAAAGGTACTTCAGCTTTATCCGTTGACGGATAAAAGTTCCAGAGATATACTTGTCTTTCAACGGATAATGAATATCCGTTGATAGAGCAATTTTGACTTTCAACGGATAGGGAACATCCGTTGATGGAATAAACTTTGTTAAAAGTCAAATTTGTTCTAGCAACTAATATATTTCAGGCTCCACATCAAATTGCAAAGAAGACATGAATTTTAAGAGTAATTAAGCATACCTAGCTCACTTACCAATCTTGTGAATGTTGATTCATCAAGTGGCTTGGTAAATATGTCAGCAATTTGTTGTTCACTTGGAACAAAATGTAGTTCTACTGTACCATTCATGACATGCTCCCTGATGAAGTGGTACTTAATATCAATGTGCTTGGTCCTTGAGTGCTGCACAGGATTCTCCGTTATGGCTATGGCACTTGTGTTGTCACAAAAGATAGGTATTCTATCAACATGAAGTCCATAATCAAGGAGTTGATTCCTCATCCATAACATTTGAGAACAGCAACTTCCAGCAGCAATGTATTCAGCCTCAGCTGTAGAAGTAGAGACTGAATTTTGCTTTTTGCTAAACCATGATACAAGCTTGTTTCCCAGGAATTGACAGGAGCCTGTTGTACTTTTCCTGTCTATTTTGCAACCTGCATAGTCTGCATCTGAATAACCAATTAGATCAAAGCCAGATTCTCTAGGATACCAAATTCCTAAATTTGGTGTACCCTTGAGATATCTGAAAATTCTCTTGATAGCAATTAAGTGAGACTCCCTAGGATCAGCTTGAAATCTCGCACACAGACATGTAGCAAACATTATATCTGGTCTGCTAGCAGTTAAATATAAAAGTGAACCAACCATGCCTCTATAACTTGTAATGTCCACAGACCTTTCAGTCTTATTTAATTCAAGTTTGGTGGCAGTGGCCATGGGAGTTTTTGCAGATGAACATTCCATTAAGTCAAACTTCTTTAAAAGATCATGAATATATTTAGTTTGACTAATGAAAATTCCATTACTAACTTGTTTAATTTGTAAACCAAGAAAATAGGTTAGTTCTCCCATTAGGCTCATTTCATAATTACTTTGCATTAGCTTAGCAAACTTCTTACAAAGATTATTATCTTTAGAACCAAATATTATGTCATCTACATAAATTTGAACAAGTATACTAGAGCCATTAACATTTCTAAAGAAGAGAGTTTTATCAACAGTACCTCTAGTGAAGTGATTCTCCAAAAGAAATTTTGATAATGTTTCATACCAGGCTCTAGGTGCTTGCTTCAGTCCATAGAGTGCTTTCAACAGATAATACACATAGTCTGGAAAATTTGGATCTTCAAATCCTGGAGGTTGACTTACATAGACTTCTTCCTCTAATTTCCCATTTAGAAATGCACTCTTGACATCCATTTGATAGACTTTGAAATTGGCATGGGCTGCATAGGCTAGAAAGATTCTGATAGCTTCAAGTCTTGCAACAGGAGCATATGTCTCATCAAAATCTATTCCCTCTTGCTGAGAATAGCCTTTAGCAACCAATCTGGCTTTATTCCTTATGATAATGCCATTTTCATCCATCTTATTTCTGAATACCCATTTTGTATCAATAGGACTCTTGTTCTTTGGTTTGGGTACCAGCTTCCAAACTTGGTTTCTCTCAAATTGGTTTAGCTCTTCCTGCATAGCTAATATCCAATCTGGATCCAATAAGGCTTCTTCCACTTTCTTAGGTTCCTCCTGAGATAGAAAACTACTATACAGACATTCATCTTGAGTAGCTCTTCTTGTTTGCACTTTAGATGATGCATCACCAATGATCAGTTCAAAGGGATGATTCTTGGTCCATTTCCTTTGAGGTGGAAGATGAGCTCTAGATGAGGTGATCTCAGTATTGTCATGATGTGAGATAGAGTTTTGATTAGTTGAAACTCCCCCTGAGTTGTTGGTCCTTTGCAGGGAACTTGGAGTTCCATCAATTAATGATGTAAATTGATTATCAGTTGATGAGCTATGATCAACGGATGTTTCATTAAGTACTTCAACGGATGATGCACAATGTCTTTCAACGGATGCTGAATTTTGTGCATTATCCAGGAGCAAATTTTGTATTCCTTTTGAAGTGTCGTCTCCATCAATCTCTTCTTCACTATCATCACAATATATTTCAATATTGTCAAATTTGAGTCTCTCATAATGTTCCTCATCTGTTAGTCCATCAATCTTTTTATCATCAAACACAACATGCACAGATTCCATAACAATGTTGGTTCTTAGATTGTAGACCCTATAAGATTTTCCAGCTGAATAACCAACAAATATTCCTTCATCAGCCTTTGCATCAAACTTCCCTTTATGGTCAGATTGATTCCTTAGTATAAAACATTTACATCCAAAGACATGAAGAAAGTTTAGAGTTGGTTTTCTTTTCTTGAACAACTGATAAGGAGTCATGCCTTTAGCTTGATTGATCAGAGAAATATTTTGAGTGAAACAGGCACAATTAACAGCTTCAGCCCAAAAATATGTTGGTAACTTTGATTCTTCAAGCATTGTTCTGGCAGCCTCAATTAAAGATCTGTTCTTTCTTTCAACTACCCCATTTTGCTGAGGTGTTCTTGGAGCTGAGAACTCATGCATGATTCCATTTTCTTCACAGAACAGCCTTAATGTCAAATTCTTGAATTCAGTTCCATTGTCACTCCTGATGTTTCTTACTTTTAAGTCAGGATGATTATTGACTTGCCTGATGTGATTGATAATGATTTCACTTGCTTCATCCTTTGATCCAAGAAAACAGACCCATGTGAACTTTGAGAAATCATCTACAATCACTAAACAATATCTTTTTCTTGCTATTGACAATACATTGACTGGTCCAAACAAATCCATATGTAACAGCTGTAATGGTTCATCAATTGTTGTTTCAAGCTTCTTCTGAAATGATGCTTTCCTTTGTTTGCCTTTCTGACAAGCATCACACAGACCATCCCTTGAGAATTCAACAAGAGGAATTCCTCTTACTAAGTCCTTTTTGACTAGATCATTCATTGTCTTGAAATTCAAATGGGATAGCTTCTTGTGCCATAGCCAACTCTCAACTGAACTTGCTTTGCTGAAAAGACAAGTAATAGATTCTGCATCTGTAGAGTTGAAGTCAGCTAAGTACACATTTCCTTTTCTAACTCCAGTTAGAACCACTTTGTTGTCTTTCTTACTAGTGACAACACAGGCTTCAGAATTGAAGGAAACTGTATTCCCTCTATCACATAGTTGACTGATACTCAGTAAGTTGTGCTTGAGACCATCAACTAATGCAACTTCTTCAATGATGACATTCCTTGTTGAAATCAAGCCATATCCCATAGTAAACCCTTTGCTGTCATCTCCAAAGGTTATGCTGGGGCCAGCTCTCTCTTTAAACTCTGTGAGCAGGGAGAAATCTCCAGTCATGTGTCTTGAACAGCCACTGTCCAAGTACCATAGATTTCTTCTATTTTCCTGCACACCACAAAATCAATCAATTTGATTTTGGTACCCAAGTTTCCTTGGGTCCATTCTTGTTAGCCTTTCTCCTAGACTTCATTCCTCCTGCATCTTTAGACTTAGGTGAGTTTGAGTCAACCTTGGTCTTAGATGTGGTTGGTTGAGGTGTAGGGTTAGTCACAACATTATCCAGCACATTTATAGTATTATTAGGCATGGATTGTGCATACATGTTATTCCACATTGGCATATTGTATGGCAATTGAGGCATACTGAATGCAGCAAGATAAGAATTGTTAAAATATGGCATGTTTGCAAAATGTGCATAAGGATTTTGTTGAGACATAACAGGCAGAGCATGTAGAGGTGATACAGACATGTTAGGCATGGAGGAGGGTACAGTTATGGGAGATTTCTTAATAGATTTACAGTTAGCAGATAGATGATTAACACTACTACAATGCACACAGCTTTTTCTAGGAGCATACTTGTCAGGTGTGTAATTGTTATGTTTGTTAACTCCTACCTTCCCATTTCTGTTGGATTTCCTTTTGGATTCCTTTTTATCCTCAACCATCTTGAGCCTATTGTTTAACTGTTCTAAGGTCATGTGCCCTACATTCACCTTTCTGACATCTTTGGATGTGCTTGCTCCTTCTTTGACAAAGTTCTTTGAAGTTGAACCAAACTTTTTGTTGAGTTTCTTTAGATTTTCTCTTTTAGAAACATCTGCCTGTTTTAATTGAGGAACCTTCAACGGATGTTCCTTTTCTTCCTTCAACGGATAACTTTCATCATCCGTTGATTCCACATCCGTTGACAGTCCATCAATTAATTCCAGTTTCTTTTTATTTTTATCCCAGGCAGTTTCACAGAATGATTCAATTCCTTGGACTTTGGCAATTTGAGCACTTACATCCCTAGATGTTTTCCAGGCTTTAATCACCTCTTGCTCTTTCTCTAATTGATTGGAAAGTATTTCTACTTTCTTAATAGATTCAGCTAGTTCATTTTCAACAGATACACAATGCAGCTTAGTCTTTTCTAGGTCAATTAACTTATCTTCTAACACAGCATTTCTATTACTTAAAAACAGATTGTTCTCTTTAATCCTACTATTTTCTTTAGCAAGAGATTTAAGAGATACACGCAAATGATACAGTTCAGTAGACATGTCATTAAAAGCATCATTGCACTCTTCTTTAGTAAGCTGTGTTATATCAGTAGTAATTACCTGGTTGCTTGATGAACTAACTTCATTCTCCTCAGAATCAGCCATGAGAGCCAAGTTAACATATTCCATGTCTTCATCCTCTTCTTCTCCATCAGCTGCCCAGTCTCTTTCTTGAGTAATGAAAGCCCTTTCCTTCTGTTTGAGCAGATCAAAATATTTCTTTTTGTAATCTACTTGTTCAAATTTCTTCTTTTCAGAGGTTGGCTTTCTGCACTCACTTGCAAAGTGTCCACTCATACCACAATTAAAACACTTGAACTTGGATTTGTCCACCATGTTCTTATGGGGTTTAGTGGCTCTAGTGTTTTTCCTGAACTTCATCTTTGCAAATCTCCTGGACAGAAATGCAAGATGCTCATCAATACCATCAGAGTCATCTTGACTGGAGTTGTCTTCATTTTCAGCAACTTGCCCTTTACCCTTGTCTGATTCTGGATTTCTTACACCATCTTTGGAGCTTGATGTAGATCTCACAGTTTCTTTTCTGCATTCTTTCTCATTTTCAGCTACCAATGCAACTGAACCTCCTTTCTTTCTCCCCCTCTCCAATACCTCATCCTGTTCCAACTCTAGTTCATAAGTCTTCAAGATTCCATATAATCTTTCAAGAGTAAAGTCCTTATAATCTTGAGAGTTTCTTAAGGAAACAGTCATGGGTTTCCATTCCTTTGGTAAGGATCTCAAAAATTTAAGATTTGAATCCTTCACCTGGTACACTCTACCATACAGCTTCAGTCCATTCAACAGTTTTTGGAATCTATTGAATGTGTCATTTAAAGATTCATTTTCTTCAAAATGAAAGTGCTCATACTGTTGAATGAGAAGCTGCATTTTGTTCTCTCTTACTTGTTCTGTACCTTCACACAGCAGCTGAACTGTGTCCCAAACCTCTTTGGCAGTTGAACAATTTATCACATTATCAAACATATCCTTGTCAAGACCATTAAACAAAATGTTCATAGCCTTCTTATCCTTGTGGACTTCTTCTGTGTCTTCCATTGTCCATTCTGCTCTGGGTTTTGGAATGGATTGACCAACAGCAATTGTGGCCGTAGCAACTGTGGCTACTTTGTGGGGAATGTGAGGACCATTCTCAATGCAGTTTACATAACCTTCATCTTGGGAGAGTAGATGAAGGTGCATTTTCACCTTCCAGTGGTGATAACTGTCTTTGTCAAGAACTGGGATCTTTACTCCAATATCCTTCTTACTCATCTTTGTTAGATTCCAAGATCTTTAAACTCTTTGTGTGTCAAGAGCCTGCTCTGATACCAATTGTTATTCCTAGAAGACTAACAATGAGATTTACAGAAGGGGGGTTGAATGTAAATCTCAAAACTTTTTCAAGTTTTGAGCAGTTTATAAAGTTGTGTGTTCAAGAAGAACAAGTGTGTGAATTGCTTTAAGCTAATACAGACAGATATATATTCAAGCACAAATGTAAAGAACACAACAGACCTTAAAAACTTTTCTGGTGGATTTGTTGTTCCACCAGAGATGGTATATTAGAAAATCTGTGTTCAACAATGTTGATCACAGCTGCATCCTAGTACAAACTAGATGAATTTTCTCTCAAGATATTTCTTAACAGCTCTGGAAAAATCTCTCTAATTACTAGCTTCTTCTTGGTTCATATATATTACCAAGTGTACAAGTGAAAAACAATATAAAATTACAATAGTAAAATAAGTTCTTCACTTGCTTCTTTTCCTGTTCACTCAAGTACTTTGTTGACTATTGCAACTTTGTACAAAAGAAGAACGGCTGCTTTTTCTGTTGATCCTGAAATTCGGCTACCACATCTCAGTTTTCTCTGTCAACCCACGTGCCTCTGCTTGTAGGTACAACTACCACTTATCAACGGCTGATTAGCAGAACATCCGTTGAAGCTTTCATCCGTTGATGACTTCATCCGTTGAAGGATGTTATCCGTTGAAGCTTTCATCCGTTGATGCTCTCATCCGTTGAAGGATGTTATCCGTTGAAGCTTTAGAGACATCCGTTGAAGCTTAGCTTCTCATCCGTTGAAGGTCTTTTAAGTCATCCGTTGATACCACTTCATTTATACAAAATTACAAGGCATGAAATATTTACAATTGGCCTTCCTATCTGCATATCATCTAGTAGTCAACATGACTCATAGTTTCTCTCAACTTCTAAGAATTACAATTTTAAATACAGAGACTGAAATATGCTACAATACTAGACTTATTTCTAAGTAAAGCTACACCATCAACGGATAGCCAAAGTGGTCTTATCCGTTGAGGCTACAGACACTAAATTTCTACTTAAGTGTTTTGTTAAACATATCATCAAACTAATGCACATATATTCCTAACAGTTATAGTTTTCAAAACTATTAATCAAATAAGGTTTATTCGATAACTTTATTTTATTATTGAATATTATTTCGAATATTCATCCGAGGACTTATGACTCCTTTATTTTATTATTGAATATTATTTCGAATATTCATCCGAGGACTTATGACTACTTTATTTTATTATTGAATATTATTTCGAATATTCATTCGAGGGCTTATGACTCAGTTATATTATTAATGATTATTAATTGAATATTCATTTGAGGATGTATGACTCCGTTATTTTATTTAATGAATATTATTTATAATATTCATTCGAGGTATTATGACTCCGCTTATTACTGAAATATATTCTTTATTTTATTAAAGAATAAGGTGTCCATAATCAAACTTATTTTCGATTACTCCGTTATTTTATTTAATGAATATTATTTATAATATTCATTCGAGGTATTATGACTCCGCTTATTATTTAATAATATTCTTTATTTTATTAAAGAATAATGTTTCGATAATCAAACTTATTTTCGATTATTCAAATAAAGATAGTACTTTCATATAAGTATATCTTTGGTTATTTAATACTCATTTCAAGTATAAGTCTTACAACTTCTACTTCAATTATTTGTATAAGGATTATCTTTATGAGAATATTATTTAAATAATAATATTCAGACATTTTCTAAATATATTGGGACTGATTTATTTTGTTAAATCAGCATTACTCCAAACACTCTTTAAAGTGTTTTCGAGTCTTCAAAATGATTTTTAAAAGTTAAAGCGGATCCCAAAACTCATTTTTATATTTAAGATCTTCCTTTTAAAAAGGGGATTTAAATACTCGCTCAAAATCTGAGGGATCCGGCTCTATGGTGTATTTTAGATTCGCAACAAGGTTGCAGTTTTGGTAAATGAATTGATTACTTACCCAACGTTCGGGAAGTAAGTCCATCTATTGAGTCGGCATAAACAACATGGGCTCAGTGGGCGTCCATGATAGTGTAAGTGGCTCAGTGGGAGTCCATCAAATGCATAAGTGGCTGAGTGGCAGTCCATCATAAGGTCCTATTGCGACCAGGGTGATGACCAGTGGGAAATTCGTCCATCTACTAGTAGAAAAGGTTACTTATTGGTATCTTTGCCTGATCAGCAAGATACCAGGTTTATGCCAAAATTCTTTCCTTTCCAAATTTATTGGATATTGCAATTCTGTTCATACTTTACATGACAGAGGTTTTCAGGAAACGTATGTATATATATAGGTGTATATATATATCGGGACTTAATGAAGTATATCATAACTTCATTTCCTTCAAAATATTTCAAAGATTGAATCTATACAAGTCTTATCTTGTAGTCTCATCAGTGTGATGAACTTTCGAAACTAATTATAACTTGAACGGTGGTAGTTCAAGTAGTATTTGGAAAAGATATAAGTATATTGGAGTATCTTGTAACTTCATCTTTTAAACTTATATCTAGTAAATGACTATCTTATGCATGACAAAGATTTTTAGAAAAATGTTGAGACAGGGTTAGATATATGAGATCACCTTGCAACAATATTTTTATACAGTTATGCAATGGAACTCTGTGTGTATTATGCATGGAAGAGGACTTCCAATATTTTGAAAAGTATATATGTATATATATATACTGAATATTTTACGACTTCATCGCATTAAGATATCAAACTTGGTTCATTTCTTTTGACCAAGATTTTCATGAGTACTATGAGAAGGCTCATATATTGTTAATCATTATACATATTATTTTGGTGGGCTTGCTGCTCACCCTTGCTTTCTTCTTTCATCATACAACATCAGATAGACAAGATGAACAGGACCAAACTCCCAATTCGCAAGTGGATAGGAAACGTTCCGCAGCTTTCGGGAAGCGTTGAGGCCGCTGTAGCTGAGGTAGAAATTACCAATAGGCTAGGCTTTCAACTTTTGACGTACCAGATTATGTATATTTATGAATTGTAATAATGGCAAAGAAATGTAAATTTATTCAGAAACCTTTTTAAGGTGTATTGACATATAATTGTGGAATAAAATGACTTGTGATTATTTTTGGATATTCATCTCTGAGACTATAACTTGTGGTGTGTGTGTTTATTGTGGGGTCACAGTACAGAGTAGTTGATTATGTATTAAGATTCGGTGATATTAAGGGAAATGGAACTCGTGACAACCCGGATCCCCGACCCCGGATTTGGGGGTGTTACAGAAGTGGTATCAGAGCTAAGCGTTAAAAACCTCAGAGATGATGTGATGTTAAGATAATAAGTTCACTAAGATAATAAGAACTCTTGCCAAGTTCATAGTCGGGCTACCTAACGTAGTACCGACAGTTAAAACCCTTATGGGAACCCTTATAAATGTAGCGATAGAGGCGTAGTTCGTTATCGTATATGGTAGCGGGACTCCGAACCCTGAGGTTGAGGAGCAATGGCGCGATGATGTTTTATTACTAATTGGAGATCGGATTGTGGATCCGATAGAGTGTCCTAATGCAGGACCGGATGATGTTGATATTGAGGATGTAGCGGTTGAGGATGTTGTCCTAGAAGGGATAGTTGCTGAGGAGGATCCCATGGAGGATCCTGACAAGAATGAATAAAGGACCACTGATGAATTGATGACCATGGTTAGGTCGACTACTAGAGGTAGGATTGGTCGATCACTACCGGAGGTTCGTTCAAGTTTGTAAAGATAGTAGCCCCCTTTAACGCGACTTACTCGTAAGACTGAGAAGTTTGAATGGACAGAGAAATGCGAGAACAACTTTTAAGAACTGAAGCAAAGATTGGTGATGGCCCCTATGTTGTCGTTGCCGGATGGAAAATGAGATTTTGTGAAGTGTAGTGACGCTTTGCATAAGGAATTAGGGTGCTTCTTATACAGCACAGCAAGGTAATCGCGTACGCGTTAAGACAATTAAGGGAATATAAAATTCGATATCCCCACCCATGAGCTTGGGCTCGTGGCAATAGTTTTGCCCTAAAGATTGGAGACACTACTTGTATGGAGAGAAGTGCGAGATTTACCTAAGCCATAAGTGCTCTAGTGCATTTTCATGCAGAAAGAGCTCAACATGCGCCAAATGAGGTGGTTAGAGCTAATCAAGAATTATGATTGGGAGATTCTTTATCATTCTGGGAAAGCCAATGTGGTGGCTGATGCCCTTAGTAAAAAGGAGAGACTCAAGATAATAATGTCTTTGGGAGAGTTTATAAGAGATTTTGAGAAAATGGAAATAGAAGTGAAGGTAACCGGAGCCGGTACCGAAAAGATGTTTGAGATTGCAATACAGTCCGAATTATCGGAAAAGAACATATTGTGCCAGAAAAAGTGATGAATGAAGGCAGAGAGCCAATAATTAGATAAAAGATTAATACCGAGAAAAATGATAAGGGAATAATGAGGTATTCCTACAGAATTTGAGTTCCAAACGTTCAAGAGCTTAAAGATGAAATCTTAGATGAAAGCTAGTTTGAGGAATAAGATTTAGAGCAAACCCTGAACGTGATAGTCAGGGAGGTCGCCATCAAGATAGAAGGAAACCATAACATAATGAAGTGGAAAATGAGGATTTAAAATATGTAGGATGACCCCGATTATGGGGAGGATGAGAAAACATTTCATACTGAGAAAACAGAAGTCGAGCAAGATAGGGAGAACCAGGACGGTACTCCTATGGGGCAATTCATGGACCTGTCTAAAAAGAACTTAGACTATTATCCCCAACCACCACCTTGAGGAGACAGTGCGGTGAGAAATTCTTTCAGGACCTTTAAGTTGCTAAGCTCTCAGAGTTCCAAGGAACAAGCTGGCCCAGCCGAGGCAGGGGCCTGGCTAAAGGAAATAGAGGAATCAATTGAGATTCTAAATGATTGACGAACCACAAAAGACTGTTTTTGTCACTTACCCTCCTAAGAGAGAGACCACCCGCTGGTGAAAGGCCAAGGAAGGCACGGAGCAAGAGATTATAATAAACTGATTTAAGTTCAGTCAATTGTTTTCTGGAAAGTACTTCCCAAGGTTATGGAGATAGTGTAAAAGCTTTAGAGCCAGAACAAAGGCAGACGAGTATGATGAATTATGAATCTAAGTTGTAAAAGTTGTCAAGATTCGTTCTGAGGACACGAATCCAGAATGACGGGATGTTTGAAATCAATGCTTATGTGGTGTTGGTTCGTGAAATAATGATAAGAGAAAGGAAAATAAAAAGAAACTGAAGTGGAAATGAATATAAAGGCAATAGAGTTTGAGGTATGATAAGGGAGTTGGGTATGAGGAAACCCTAAAGACTCGTAGCAATAGAAATAGAAAAGTATGTAATCGTCAGGATGAGGGTGATTCACCATGAGTTAAAGTTGATGATCGAAGGAATAAGATATACATATATTTTATCCCCTGTAAGTTGGGAGGATTCGAGGAAACCTTGAAATAGTTCGAAGGATAAATAATGAGACGCGGATAGACTGAGGAGACAAGGAAGTAAGAAATTAGGAAAATTGGATGAAGCAAGTGACCTTCAAGAATGTGAAGTGTAAGACCGGTGGCTTGATACCCAGAAAGGGAGACGCCAGGTATGAAAGATATCCCAACATTGAGGTGACTATTGAGGTAAACAACAAAAGTAAATAAGGAATTATTAAGAAGAGGTTCACGTTGAACACGACCAATATCTTCCAGAACATCCTTGTTATCGTTATCAAATTAGGCAAGACAAGCGGATAACCGTTGTTATCTTTTGGAGGCCATATTGATTGACCTCATTTGGAATACAGATGTTATTGTAAAATTAGGCATATACTATCGAGGTAGGAATGATCGAATAAGACACCCTCATCAGGGATATATGACTTGATTTATCCATGGAAGGATGCATGTACTTTTTCTAAAGGTGGAATTAAGGATAGAACATCGGTAACTTAAAATGAATCCCAGGGGAATGCATAAAGGTTGGCATTTCACCCTTAATAGGGATAGTATGAGTTTGACAGTATGAATTGGAAAGGATTAAGGTAATAACAACCTTTAAGAATCAGTGGAGAAATTTTTCAGAAGTATATAGACAATGATTCTGGTATTAATAAATGGTATCTTGATATGCCCTGTATCTAGGGAATACAGGAGGGACGATTCAAGGATAACCTAAGAGGTTTTACAAGAAAGAAAGGTAATATTCAAAATTCTCAAGAATAGAAATGTTGATAAAGGAAATATGACGTAATTACAATGATGCCAAGTGAGGCACGTGTTAAACCACGAGAAAGTATGGATCGAACCAGTAAAGGTCGAAATTGTTCAGGGCAATTAGGACCTAAGATAAAAGATGTTCTAAGTATGATTGAGAGTCAGTCGTGACAGTGATTAACCTCTAAAGGTTGAGGCAATAACTTATGGAAAAATGGTGATTTTTTTTAATTTACTCATCAGATATTAAAGAAAAGCATTTTCACATAAGCAGTGATTGAAATAAGGTAGAAAATTTATTTGGAGGTGGTTAAAATGACATTGACTGTAAGGAAATTTTACTATCAGGAAAGGCCAAAGAGGTGGCCGACACTTTAAAGGTAAGAGGATAATTATAGGCGCTTGTGCCAAAAGAATACAGTGGTGATGGTTAAAGCCGTGAAGGTTGTATTATGGTTTGGAAGATTGACATTCCTTCTGATGACTGTGCAATACCCAACCGTAATAGTAGTTGGTAGAGGTTTAATTCGTGTAATCGCCATGAGCGGGCTATCTATCTCAGAAGATACTATCTTGAGATAAGCCAGGACCATGTTTCAAAAAGGACTAGACGAAACCTTGAGTTAAGTCTTCTATTTAAGGCATACGATTAAGAATGGTATTAACCTGCTATCGTTGCTTTGATTGAAACTCTTCTGTAATTTTATCTGCTTCATGTCATGTATGTATGTCAGGATCAGGAGTGTTCTTCATGAATCATGATTGGTGATTATGTTAACTCCTTAGAAGTATTCTATACGACATGTATGGACTCCGTATGGTTAGATATTAAGATTTCATGGAAAGTGAATGACGACAGTAGGTCAGTGGTGGACCATAGTAATGCAGCAATGATTCTGCGAGTAATGAGTTGATTACAACCGTGAGAGTTGTATTGGAATGGATGTTGAGATTGAGTACCACTAATCTGGTCGTGGTAGTGTATAAGTTATCTTTGATAGACTAATTAAGTAGAGTATCTACCTATTGAATATTTATTCCCTCTTATGAAAAGAGAGTCGTATTACTATATGAGGAAGGTTGCGGTGCAAGCATAGAATTCTAGTAACAATGATGTCTAGAATGAGATCCCAGATTCGATTTTTGATATCGAGGGAGTTTCAAAGGTGATTGTGTATAAGCTCGAGGAAGAGCATGGGTCCATAGAACGATGGACGGAATAGCAAAAATATTTAGGCATGTGAAATGCGATACGATAATACTTGATATATATACACATATGTTTTATTCTCCTATGACAAACCTCTATAGTTCAGAGGTAGGTTCCAAGCCAGATATTTTGTGGCAGTATATTTTTTTTCATATATACAATTCTCTTCAATTCGTTCTTTTCTCTTCTTTTCATTTCATATAAACTGAGAAGAACAACCCTTCCAGAAGGGGAGGTATTGTCGAATGACTATCTATCTGTGTGATAGAAGCTGAGTAGGATACCAGCTATTGTTTAATTGCTTGTCAAGTACTAAAGGCTGGCCACCTTCTATACTAACTATGCAATGTAACAAGTGTTCATGATCATAGTGATCTCTCAATGAATTCTTTTACTTCTATATGATGGATCAAGCTTTCGAAGATGGAGGCAGCTAGAAAGGAAGTGGTACCAAGTATGGTGGTATTCCGATTCTAACGCGTTAGTGATACTAAGGTTGACATGGTTATTAAAAGGTTATAGAATGCTAACGAGCAAAAGTATAACCAGTATAATATTAGGAACGGAAGGTAGTAGCGATTACGAACTGGAAAAGAATGGGTATTGAGAAGCAAAAGCTCTAATGTTAAAAGCTATAATAAGAGTCTGTGCAATAGACTTGAAAGAATTTGGAATGATCACTTAACACGGATTGAGTTTTCTTACGATAATAGATCATATGTCAGTATTGAGATATCGCATTATGAGATCCTTGAGGGAAGACAATGTCGATCTCCCTTATGTTAGGATGAAGTTGTAGAGCGTAAGATGCTCGGACCCGCAGTAGTCCAAAGGATCAAGGATATAATAGATTTTAATCAGATGACGGCTGGTAGTAGCCCAAGATGGGAACACGAAGTATGTTGATTTGACACGAAAGGACAAGGAATAGGAAGTAGGGGACCTAGTGTTGTTATAGGTATTCCCTTGGAAAGGAAGGATGAGGTTCGGAAAGAAAGGGAAGCTAAGTCCACGAATTGTTGGACCCTAGGATATATTAAGATGTATTGGGAAGATAGCATATGAGCTAGCCCTACCCCCGAATATGTAGCAAGTTCATAACGTGTTCCACGTATCAATGTTAAGAAAGTGTAATTCGGATGCCAGATAAATAGGGGCATATGAGCGCATAGACATGCAACCCGACGTAACCTATATAGAGCAACGAGGAAGGGTTATAGATCGAAAAGGGACAAGTGCTTAGTAGAAGGGTTATTAAACTAGGCAGAGTTTGGTGGTAGGACCACAATGTGGGAAAATTTACTCGAGAGTTAGAAAGTGCAATGCTAAGAGAGTATCCCTATTCATTTTCTATCTGATTCCGGGACGGAATCCTTTTAAGGAGGGGAGACTGTAATAACCCCAATTTTTGGAAAATTTTTGAAACCCTTATGAATAGTGTTTTTGCTGAATGAGAAAACTTTTCATGCCACGCTATGTAGGGGTTCTGTTATTGATCTTCTGAGATATTATGAGTACTCTATGTGGTATATAAGTGTATGTAAAGATCGTCAGAATCCAGTTCCGAACACTTTGATTTTTCCCGGAAATCCACTAGATACGGAAAGAATTGAGTATAAGGTAACAGGATAAAAAGGATTTAAACTAAAGGATTATAAGAGAGGATCATAAAAGGAATATGATATATTGAGAAAGGTTAAGGGAACCTAAGTAATAAGATCCCGGGTATGATCCCTCAAACGATAAACGAAAACGAAAGTTAAGCGAACCGTATAACAGATCAGCGGTCATTAGGCAAACAATTAGGAAGTTAATCAAAAGGATAAGAGAGGATGGTGTCATCCAACCAATAGAAAGAGGACAAAGGAGGGGTGATGACATCACAAAGTGATGCAAGCATGACATAAGAGGGAAGGAAATATGGTGGAATATTAACCACACAAAATCAAGGGTAAATGGGTAATTGACCTAAAACAAAACAAAAAAAAACCTAGCAACCAAGCAAAACAAATCACAAAACACCAACCCCTCCATTTCTTCATGAAGCTCTCGGCTTCTTTCTTAAGAATTGGGAAGTCCAAGCTCCTCCACTTGCTATTTTACAAGGTAATTATCCTAGCTTCTCCTAGTTAAGTTACATACTTCCTAGAAATCTTAGCTTCAAAATCCTTTCCTAGCATTTCCTATAAATCATTCAAGAAGATGGTGAATAGTACTTTCTTGAAATTAATTTTTGTGTTCTTGATTTCTTTGAAAGAACAAGCTTTTAGGAGGTTATATTAAGGCTTCCATGGGCATTCCAAGGACCTTTCATGGATTAAAAGCTTCAAGGAAGGTATAACTCTTCATGGTCTTAGTTTTAAGTTTTGTTGTTTAGATTTCCTAATGTTTAGATGATGGGTTAGTGTAATGGGTGTGTAATCATGTTTAGAGCTTGTTATGAGTAGTTTAGTTGGTGAGAGGCATGATTATTGTATGTTTAGAGATTGATTAATTTTGTGATATTTTTGGAGTTGGAAATCTTGGTTATTAGTTAATGAACTTAAGTAAACTCTTAGTTCATAATTGAGAAATAAGTATGAATTGGAAATATTGAATTGTTGGGGATGTTGTAGTATGGTATGGATGGATGTTGGTTGTATGAATGATTTGTGGTTGAATTGTGGTTGTTTTGAATTGGTTTAAATTTGGGAAATCGCGTAAACATAGCCGTCGTAATGTCCGATTTACTTTAGACTGCTTTTGTTCATAACATTAGGACCCGAGAACCCCCTGCTAGATTTTGATCATTGCCATTTTTAGATAGCTCATGTTACGAGCTTCGTTTTGATATGTAGTTCGTTCGATTCCGATGCACGGTTTAGGAGAAACGACCGTTTCAAGTAACGGCGTTTCGCGAACGAAACTTTTCCCCACGCCTTACTTTGAAACATAGGTTAAAGACCAAAAAGGGTTAATTAATGTATGACACAATTATGGTAAGTGTGTTAGGCAGTTGGTAAGCCACTCGCGAAAGAATCGCCTTAAAACTCGTAATGGTTAATTTATTAAAAATGGTGGAGCCGAGGGTACTCGAGTGACTTAAGTAAATCGTTAAGCGCAAAACGAGCGTTAGAGTCTGAGTTGGTTAGAGTATAGATTTACAAGTGACTTTGGTTTAATTCCAACTTACTTGTTGCTTATAGGTTACCAGACCCGTCCCGAGCCATTCGTAACCCCCAGTCGCTCAGGCAAGTTTTCTATCCGTTATACTGTTGTTGTGATGTATATATCTATATGCATTATCTTGCGATAGATGCATGTTGGTTAATTAGCAAATGTTGCGATATATTGAAGCATGCTGATATGGTATATATATATGCATGCCTGTTTCGTATTCTTGCCAAATATATCTGTTGGTTCAGTTGATAATACATATGCTAGAGAATAGCAGTAATTTGCATATACCCTTAGTATAGGGACCCAAAGGTGAAAATATTTTCTAAAACCGGGAGTCGAGGATCCCGAGTAGATTTTATATATATATATTTATATATATATGTTATAGTTTTCAAAACTATTAATCGAATAAGGTTTATTCGATAACTTTATTTTATTATTGAATATTATTTCGAATATTCATCTGAGGACTTATGACTCCTTTATTTTATTATTGAATATTATTTCGAATATTCATCCGAGGACTTATGACTCCTTTATTTTATTATTGAATATTATTTCGAATATTCATTCGAGGGCTTATGACTCAGTTATATTATTAATGATTATTAATTGAATATTCATTTGAGGATGTATGACTCCGTTATTTTATTTAATGAATATTATTTATAATATTCATTCGAGGTATTATGACTCCGCTTATTACTGAAATATATTCTTTATTTTATTAAAGAATAAGGTGTCCATAATCAAACTTATTTTCGATTACTCCGTTATTTTATTTAATGAATATTATTTATAATATTCATTCGAGGTATTATGACTCCGCTTATTATTTAATAATATTCTTTATTTTATTAAAGAATAATGTTTCGATAATCAAACTTATTTTCGATTATTCAAATAAAGATAGTACTTTCATATAAGTATATCTTTGGTTATTTAATACTTATTTCAAGTATAAGTCTTACAACTTCTACTTCAATTATTTGTATAAGGATTATCTTTATGAGAATATTATTTAAATAATAATATTCAGACATTTTCTAAATATATTGGGACTGATTTATTTTGTTAAATCAGCATTACTCCAAACACTCTTTAAAATGTTTTCGAGTCTTCAAAATAATTTTTAAAAGTTAAAGCGGATCCCAAAACTCATTTTTATATTTAAGATCTTCCTTTTAAAAAGGGGATTTAAATACTCGCTCAAAACCTGAGGGATCCGGCTCTATGGTGTATTTTAGATTCGCAACAAGGTTGCAGTTTTGGTAAATGAATTGATTACTTACCCAACGTTCGGGAAGTAAGTCCATCTATTGAGTCGGCATAAACAACATGGGCTCAGTGGGCGTCCATGATAGTGTAAGTGGCTCAGTGGGAGTCCATCAAATGCATAAGTGGCTGAGTGGTAGTCCAGCATAAGGTCCTATTGCGACCAGGGTGATGACCAGTGGGGAATTCGTCCATCTACTAGTAGAAAAGGTTACTTATTGGTATCTTTGCCTGATCAGCAAGATACCAGGTTTATGCCAAAATTCTTTCCTTTCCAAATTTATTGGATATTGCAATTCTGTTCATACTTTACATGACAGAGGTTTTCAGGAAACGTATGTATATATATAGGTGTATATATATATCGGGACTTAATGAAGTATATCATAACTTCATTTCCTTCAAAATATTTCAAAGATTGAATCTATACAAGTCTTATCTTGTAGTCTCATCAGTGTGATGAACTTTCGAAACTAATTATAACTTGAACGGTGGTAGTTCAAGTAGTATTTGGAAAAGATATAAGTATATTGGAGTATCTTGTAACTTCATCTTTTAAACTTATATCTAGTAAATGATTATCTTATACATGACTAAGATTTTCAGAAAAACGTTGAGACAGGGTTAGATATATGAGATCACCTTGCAACGATATTTTTATACAGTTATACACTGGAACTCTGTGTGTATTATGCATGGAAGAGGACTTCCAATATTTTGAAAAGTATATATGTATATATATATACTGAATATTTTGCGACTTCATCGCATTAAGATATCAAACTTGGTTCATTTCTTTTGACCAAGATTTTCATGAGTACTATGAGAAGGCTCATATATTGTTAATCATTATACATATTATTTTGGTGGGCTTGCTGCTCACCCTTGCTTTCTTCTTTCATCACACAACATCAGATAGACAAGATGAACATGACCAAGCTCCCAATTCGCAAGTGGATAGGAAACGTTCCACAGCTTTCGGGAAGCGTTGAGGCCGCTGTAGCTGAGGTAGAAATTACCAATAGGCTAGGCTTTCAACTTTTGATGTACCAGATTATATATATTTATGAATTGTAATAATGGCAAAGAAATGTAAATTTATTCAGAAACCTTTTTAAGGTGTATTGACATATAATTGTGGAATAAAATGACTTGTGATTATTTTTGGATATTCATCTCTGAGACTATAACTTGTGGTGTGTGTGTTTATTGTGGGGTCACAGTACAGAGTAGTTGATTATGTATTAAGATTCGGTGATATTAAGGGAAATGGAACTCGTGACAACCCGGATCCCCGACCCCGGATTTGGGGGTGTTACAAGGCATCCGTTGAAGCTTTTATCCGTTGATGCATTAGCAGTTGAAGCATTATCCGTTAAAACACTCATCCGTTGATAAATGTTATCCGTTGAAGCTTTAGAGACATCCGTTGAAGCTTTATTTCTCATCCGTTGAAGGCCTTTAATATCAGTCGGTGCTATTTCACTTATACAAAATTACAAGGCATGAAATATTTACAATTAGCCCTCCTATTTGCATATCCACTAGTAGTCAACAAGACTGATAATTTTCCACAACATCTAAGAAGTATAACTTAAATACAGAGACTGAAATGTGCTACAATACTAAACTCATTTCTAAGTAAAGCTACTCCTTCAACGGATAGCCAAGATGGTCTTATTCGTTGAGGCTACAAACACTAGATTTCTACTTAAGTGTTTTGTTTAACTTATCATCAAACTAATACACATATTCCTAACAATCTCCCCCTATTTATGTCTACTAGAATTGTAGGCATAAATTTGGGTTTAACTTGATGATAACAAAACACTTAATAAACATATGAACTATAATAAAGCAGAAATTCAAAAGTAATGCAAAAATGTGTATGCTGAGATGGAATTGAAGAATTACATTGTTTCCAAGGGTGCTCCTTTAACCTGAGCAGATTAATTTCTTTTCCTTTGACCCCTTGTTTTCTTTCATAGCCTCATGTCATTCTCCTCCTTTTGGAGTTGGAGTTGTCTGTAGAACTCAGCTTCATCTTCATTGATGTCCAACTTAGATTGCATATCCTTGAGAGTTTCATTACTGGCAATCTTGAGCTGATCTTCAAGTCTGAAAAGTCTTCTGACTCTTTTATTGTCTCTGAACTCCATCAACCAATGAGGTGATTTATGAACTGTAATTCCTCTTTCTTGGATGAGTAATGTTCTAGGCAAGGCATTGGGCTCCCACCAAGTCTTCCTTATGCTGGCAATCTTGTTGAGAATCTCAGTCTTGGCAGTCCTGGTAAAGCCAGAATCCCTTTTTATGGCTGAGTAGACTCTAACCAAGGTAGAGTAGCCTTCATTCAGAATCCTGTAGAGAGGCCAAGTCCTTTCCCCACTTCCTTTATATTTGAACACTAGTCTTTCTGGAAGCTGTCTGTAGGCATCTATTTCCCTTACTTCCTCCAGCTCATTCAGATAGAGTTCAACGTCTGAAAATTCCTTTATGTCACAAATATGAACATAATCATCCTTAGAGGCTTGTGGCTTAGGCTTAGGCTTCTGAGTGAATTTAATTGAGGTTAGAGGAGGTGTTGATTTGATTTTCCTTTTCTGTTTCTTTGATGGTGGAGAAGTGGTTAAGAATGTGGGCAATTTGATGGTGTCCCAATCAATTGGTTCCTCCTTAGGAGTGATTGTTTCACCATGGATGTTTATGAAGGGGTCAGGCACAATGGGTTCAGGAATAGAAGGTAGTGGTTTGGATTTTGATTGGGTTTCTTCAGTCTCATCTACCATCTTTCTTTTTGCATTGGCCTTCTTTCTGTTCCCTTTCTGCCATTCCTTTCTTTCCTTACTCCTTTCTTCCACATCATCACTAATCATGTCCCCCATATCTGCATCTTCACTCTTGTCTTCAATTTCTTTCTTTTCTTCAGCTTGACTTAACTTTAGCTGTTTTTCAAGCTTTGCTTGTGCTCTTTTGTCAGCCTTTAGCTTTTTATCTTCTTCCTTCAACCTTCTGGCTTCTTCCCTCTTGGCTATTGAGAATTTGGGATGTCCTTGTATCACACAGATACTCTTTCCCTCTCTAAAGATAATAACCATGTTCATCCTTTCAACCACATCATTGGTCTCCTTGTGCTTCATGATATTATCACCCAAAATCTTGTCTTCATCAGGCTTTGGAAGAGGAAAGTCCACTTCTTTCAGCTGAGCAAGGCTTAGAGGGTTCTTTGTAGAGTCCTTATTGGATCTGTTGTTGGGCTTGAGAAGCATAGGTTTCAGATTCTTGGAAGAAGTCTCTCCATCCTTATTCCTCCTAACTGGCTTGAGCTCCATAATGATTGGCTCCACCTTTGTGCTATGTTTCACAGATTGTGATTTAGAAGTTGTAGAACCAAAGATTTGTTGCATCCTTTCATCAATTTTCTTCCTTTGCTCTTTGACTTTCATCTCAGCTGCTGCTATCTGGATTAGATCAATTTCATCAAGCTTTCCTTTGATTTGAAGAGTTGGAGAAGTAGTGATGACATGAACTAGCACTTTAGATATTCGAACTGTTGTTGATGGCTCTCCTTCCCCTTCCCTTTTATTCTCCCACTTTAGATTTGTCTGAGATTGTTGATTCTGAAGAATAGTGACCATAGAGTCTTCAATAATTTGAACTCTGTTTTCCAACCTGGCCAGCCTCTTGTCAGCATCAGATTCTCTCCTCAATCTCACCAACAAATCTTGCATAGTACCATAAGGCATAACTGAATCCAACTTCTCAGCATTGTAGGATTTCAGATCAACAATATCCTGCTTGAGTTCATCCACACTTAAATTCTGTCTGATATGCTGCAACTGCAAGAGATGCAGAGAGTCTAGATGAGCTTGAAGAATAGCCTTTGAACCAGCATCTGTAGTCTCCTGAAGGGCCTTTTGAATAGTCATTACTTGCTTGACCAAAGCTACACCAAACTGTCCTGGTGTAGATTCCTTTGCCCATGCCCATTCAGGTAGATTTGGAACAGAACTTGGGCCTGCATCTCCCCCTAAGTTCATGCTCCCATCCAAAGAATTAGAGTCATCATCATTAGAATTTGCTCCAAATTCTTCAGATGGCTCACCAGCTTGAGAAGGCAGGCTATTAACAGCAGCTTTGTCTCTTAGAAGAGATTTTGAAGTGTGTACAATGTTCAAAGTCTGCTCTGCCTCCACATTGCCTTGAGCAGCCAACAGTTGATAGGCTGAAACAGGATGAGTAAAAGTGTCAGCATCCAAGGAAATGTTATCAATTTCAGCTTTGTAATGTTACTGAAATTGTCTTCCCTTGTCAGCATCATCCACAATCATTGACTCACTAGCAATGGCTGGATCCACCCTTATAGCTTCTGTACCTACCTTTCTCTCATTTTCTCTATATTCTTGCATCAGGGGCTCCCCCTGGCTCACACACACACCTTCACACCCTCACCCTCACCTACTAAGGTGGCACTCCCCTCACTTACTTTTGCCATGCTTGAAGAAATAACATGCATGTTTTGACTCTCAACCTCTCCTTTTGCCTGGGAGCAACACAGCCTCTCACTCAAATTATCACTCCCTTCCCTCAATCCTAGAAGTGATTGCACAGTAACCATGTCTTCTACACTTGGAATTGAATCAGTTATGTGTGTAGAGACCATCAATGGATAGGGAGTATCCGTTGAAGTGGAAACTGATGATATCAACGGATAACTGCTGTTAATCTTATCCGTCGAAGAAAAACCACTTGTCAACGGATGAGAGATATCCGTTGAAGAAGGAAAAGATGTAGATATTGAAAGTGACATAATTGTTGAATCTATGTGAATTGATTTTAAGTGAGGTGACACAGATTCTTCAACTAAGTCTGAAAGAATTGGCTGATGATCCAACAAGTCATCTAACAGATGATGATCACCAGGATTTGAGTGGGGCTCCTCCCTGAGTTTTAAAGAGGGAGAATCAGGAATTGATATGAATATCATATCCACATTCAGAGAGGGTGATGGAGAATTTGGTGATTGATGTGTGTCTATTATGAGAGAATGGGGCTGTGACTCGACATTTGCTGGAGCCACATCAAGCTGAATTTGAGAAGGCAAATATACAGGTGGATGTATCTGTGCAGTGTGTGCCCCCTGTGTGGAAACTAGGGTTTTAGCCTTCTTTCTTCTTGAAAAAGCTTTGACAGGTGAATGTGTGGCTTAATTATTTAAAAATGATTTAAAAATTCCGAAAAACAGTTTCGAGCTTTAAAATATTATTCTAAATTATTTTCAAGGCTCGATAATTATTATAAAATTATTTTGAAGCCAAAATGGGCCGACCGAACCCTGTTTATTACTCCGAAATTGATCCAACGACCCGTTTTAATTCTGAAAAATGTTTTAAAAATCATTTTAAATATCCAAAAGCCTATTAATGACCCGAGACTTCTTTATAAATGATATACCATTGATTATGTGACGTGTTATGTGTTATATGTGACTTGTTGGTTAACTGTCGGTCTGTACATTCGATGTTTACTTGTTTATTGCGTAACTTTCAATCCGTTAATCGGATTTGGGTGAAATGAAGGGTAGATAGAAGTATGTGTCAAATAGAATCGTATGAGTTGAATATTGATAGATGCTTATGATATGTGAGCAGAAGAGGCAATGCGTAGGAAAGGGAAACAGGTAGTCAAGGAGTAAGACAGTGGTGATTGAGAGCAAGTGTAGTGTAGTAAGCTAGTACCAGGCAAGTGTTCTGAACTTTCTCGAGATGTTGTATTGATTGATAATCTTATTTTATATTGCAAGTGCTTTGAAGCACCGAACCCAAAACCCTGATTCCAGTTATTGATCTTTAGCCGTAAACCTGATTCTTTCTAGACCATTGATTGTTGTATACCCAAATACGAACCTCAAATATACGATACTACTCCACAAATGCATACAAACTAATTATCAAACACTGAACCAGATTGCTTACACACTCAAACCATTGTATCTTATCCTTTGAAAGACTAAATCCTTGAAACCCTAAAACACTGATTCTTTTGTTATCCAATTCTTTCACTACCTAACAGCCAAGCTTTGGAAATGTCCTATTGATCTTTATGCAGATTGAAATTATTTTTATTATTGAACGTCCAATGTTGTTAATGATCATGTTTATTGTTTATTACTGCTTATTTTGTTATTATGGTAGAATTGGATTGTTTTTATAAAATTGTGGACCAGATTCGTGGTCAGACCATATAATGGTCAAGTTAGGCCAATGTGTGCCTTGGATCCAGTAGTTAGAACAGTGTTGTGTGCTTTGCTCGGGGTTAATGTGTGACTGATCAGCAGCCTAACCTTGGTTTTTAAAATGAAAATATAATATCCAATTCTAAATCATAATCCATTGTTCACTTGATATCATAACCACATTCACCTGATGATCATTATTCTCAGTTTTGTCATTGTGACTTGCTGAGCTAGTTAGCTCATTTGTGCGATGTTGTTTATGTTCTTTTCCAGTTAAGAAGGAACCGGTTGGTACCGAGGATCCCCAGTCCAGCGCGAGAGCTAGGGGTTCAGTGTAACACCCCCAAATCCGGGGTCGGGGATCCGGGTTGTCACGAGTTCCATTTCCCTTAATAACACCCAATCTTAATAATTACTCAACTACCCTGTACTGTGACCCCACAATAAACACACACACCACACGTTATAGTCTCAGAGATGAATATCCAAAATAATCACAAGTCTTTGAATCCACAATTTAAAGTTATTACAACCCAAAATGATTACTTGATAAATTTACAGTTAATTGCCATTATCTGCCACAAGTTATAATTATACATAATTTGATTCTCAAAATAGAATGCCTGATCTACCAATAGATCTACCTCTGCAGCTATAGCAGCTACAACATCATCGGGAAGACGCAGGACGCTTCCCACGCGCTTGCGCTGGGTCTGCTGGAGTCTGGCCATCTTTCCTAACTGTTGTTGTGTGATGAAGAAATAAAGCAAGAGTGAGCCTGACAGCTCGCAAGATAATACGTAGTGATAACAATAATATAAGTATCTAAATGGATACTTACTAGAATCTTTTATCAAGTGTAAGATAATTACTTACTAGATATAAGTAAAAACAAGGGATGAAGTTACCAAATACTTCCCTACACTTATGTCATTTATAAAGCTACTTGAACTACCACTGTTCAAAGTATTAAGAGTTTTCAACAGTTCATCACATAGATGAGACTATAAGACAAGATTTGAATAGATTAAATCTTTGAAATATTATTAAAGGAAATGAAGTCATGATATACTTCATTAAGTTCTGATATATATATATATATATCCACATATACATCTTCTTTATACAATTTCCTGAAAACCTCTGTCATGTAAAGTATGAACAGAATTGCAATATCCAATAAATTTGGAAAGGAAAAGAATTTGGCATAAACCAGATATCTTGTTGATCAGGCAAAGATACCCATAAGTAACCTTTTCTACTAGTAGATGGACGAATTCCCCACTGGTCATCACCCTGGTCTCAATAGGACCTTATGCTGGACTGCCACTCAGCCACTTATGCATTTGATGGACTCCCACTGAGCCACTTACACTATCATGGACGCCCACTGAGCCCATGTTGCTTATGCCGACTCGATAGATGGACTTACTTCCCGAACGTTGGGTAAGTAATCAATTCATTTACCAAAACTGCAACCTTGTTGCGAATATAAAATACATCACAGAGCCGGATCCCTCTGGTTTTGAACGAGTATTTAAATCCCCTTTAAAAAGGAAGATCATAAATATAAAAATGAGTTTTGGGATCCGCTCTAACTTTTAAAAATTATTTTGAAGACTCGAAAACACTTTAAGGAGTGGTTGGAGCAATGCTGATTTAATAAAATAAATCAGTCCCAATATATTTAGAAAATATCTGAATATTATTATTTAAATAATATTCCCATAAAGAATAATTGAGGTAGAAGTTGGAAAACTTATACTTGAAATGAATAGTAAATAATCAAAGATATACTTATACGAAAGTAATATCTTTATTTGAATAATCAAAAGTAAGTTTGATTATCGAACATTATTCTTTAATAAAATAAAGAATATTAAATAATACGCGGAGTCATAATACCTCGAATGAATAGTATAAATAATATTCATTAAATAAATAAAGGAGTCATACATCCTCAAATGAATATTCAAATAATATTCATTTAATATAAAGGAGTCATACGCCTTCGAATAATATTCGAAATAATATTCAATAATAAAATAAAGTTAAAGTTATCGAATAAACCTTATTCGATTAATAGTTTTGAAAACTATGACCATATATATATATATATAAGTATATATATATATATATATATATATATATTTATATCCATATATACAAAATCTACTCGGGATCCTCGACTCCCGGTTTTAGAAAATATTTCCACCTTTGGGTCCCTATACTAAGGGTATATGCAAATTACCGCTATCCTCTAGCATAGGTATTATCAACAATTATATATGGAAAGAATACGAAACAGGCATGCATATATATATACCATAGCAGCATGCTTCAATATATAACAACATTTGCTAATTAACCAACATGCATCTATCGCAAGATAATGCAAATACATATACTCATCACCACAACAGTTATAACGGGTAGAAAACTTGCCTGAGCGACTTGGGGTGATAAAAGGCTCGGGACGAGTCTGGTAACCTATAAAGAACAAGTAAGTTGGAATTAAACCAAAGTCACTTGTAAATATATACTTTAATTAACTTAGACTCTAACGCTTGCTTTGCGCTTACTGATTTGCTTAAGTCACTCGGGTACCCTCGGCTCCACCATTTTTAATAATTTAACCTTTACGAGTTTTAAGGCGATTCCTTCGCGAGTGTCTTACCAACTTCCTAACACACTTACCATAAATGTTTCATACATTAATTAACCCTTTTTGGTCTTTAACCTATATTTCTAAGTAAGGCGAGGGGAAAAGTTTCGTTCGCGAAACGCCGTTACTTGAAACGGTCGTTTCTCCTAAACCGTGCATCGGAATCGAACGAACTACATATCAAAACGAAGCTCGTAACATGAGCTATCTAAACATGGCAATGGTCATAATCTAGCAGGGGGTTCTCGGGTCCTAATGTTATGCACAAAAACAGTCTAAAGAAAATCGGACGTTACGACGGCTATGTTTACGCGATTACCAATGTTTAAACTACTCCAATTAACCACCAACCAACTCATAACCATCAATACAACAAAACTTCACCGAAACCATACCACATCAGTCCATAATCTCCAAGGTTTTCAACTCAAACAACCATAATCAAGACCTATGAACTATAATCAAGCTTCAATTACCAAAACACTTCCAAATCAAACCAAACTACTAATAATCACAATCCAAGCTTCTCATTTCACAAAACCAACCATTAAACTTACTAACAAATAAAGTAAAGGCTAGGTTTTGAAGTTTATACCTTCCTTGGGAGGTGTTAAGTTGCTAGGAAGCCTTAGGGAGCCTCCTACAAGCTTGATCTTTCCAAAGAAATCAAGAACACAAAGTTAGGCTTTGAAGTTTCTAAACGTCCGATTTAAAGAACTGTAAAAATGAGGGTCTTACCATGATTATTTGGACGAGACTTGTGAACAAGAGTTGTAGGTCATCTCAATACCTTTCCAATGAGCTATAGAACACAATATTTGAGTGAGAAATGAAGGAGATACAGCAGTTTTAGTGTGCTGGTTCTGTTTTGGCCGAGAGCATGAAGAACAATGCCTTGGTTTCTTTTTGATTTTGATGAAAAATGATTTGCTTGGCTTGGTTGGTTTGATTTTTGTGTTTGTTTTAGTAAATTACCTAGTTGCCCTTGATTTTGTGTGGTTAAAAAGCCACCACATCTCCTTCCTTCCCATGTCATGCTTGTGTCATCCTCATGATGTCATCCTCCCCTCCTTGTCCTCTTCTCATTGGTTGGGTGACATCATCCTCTCTAATCCCTTTGATTAACTTCCTAATTGTTTGCCTAATGACCGCTGATCTGTTATACTGTTCGCTTAACTTTCGTTTTCGTTTATCGTTTGAGGGATCATACCCGGGATCTTATTACTTAGGTTCCCTTAACCTTTCTCAATACATTATATTCCTTTTTATGATCCTCTATTATAATCCTTTAATTTAAATCATTTTATCCTGTTACCTTATACTCAATTCTTTCCGTATCTATTGGATTTCCGGGAAAAATCAAAGTGTTCGGATTTGGATTCTGACGATCTTTACATACACTTATATCACATATAAAGTACTAATAAAATCTCAGAATATCCATATCAGAACCCCTATATAGTGTGGCATGAAAAGTTTTCTCATTCAGCAAAAACACTATTCATAAGGGTTTCAAAATTTCCCAAAAATTGGGGTTATTACATTCAGGTTGATCGAGTTGAGCTAGTAGGCTTCTTTTGGAATAATTTAAGTATGTAAAAGTTTGTAATAATGTTTAATACTCAGTTCTGAGTTTGGATAGTTGGGATTTGAACGGTTTGTAATATAAGTAAGTGTGTTTGGCTTGTGTGCATACTTTAACCTGTTGCGGTCCGTGGTAGTTGGTAAGTAGGGTCACTGCATATTATTATCTTTATCATTACTATAAGCAGGTTATTAATAAGGTGTGTGTGTGGACCCCCAAACTTCTGACCTGGGTTTGGAGGGCGTCACAACTCATGTATGTGGATTTGTGATATTTAACATGATATATATGGAATATAACATACTATCATCTGATCGGTTATTAAGCATTTTATATGTTTTATTATCTATTGAGCTACCCAACCTGTGGGATTAGCTACGTATGTAGATAACATGGCAGGTTCAAAGAAGAGTATGAATCCTGAAGGATAGTAAAGAAGCAGATAAACAAGTACGGAATGACATTAGACGTGATGGAATATATCTGCTCTCACAAGAGGATTTCCAATGTAGGGTTCAGTGATGTACCTGAACTTGAGTGTAAAGCAACGCCATAGAAAAGAGATAAGTACTATCATGTTTTTACATATTCACAATCATGCATGATTATTGTACATACATATAATTATTAAATCATTTTCGTAAAAGATTCTCAGTGCGAATCTCATCTTTTCAAATGACCCATTATCTATTTTACATGAACTCATGTTTATCTAAATACACATATTATATGATTACCTAGACACGCTATATATCGCGTAAATGTAACCACTCAAAAAGACATACTAGAAACTTGAGGAGGTCTCTATAACCTTCCTATGGCCCCTCTTACGGATTTGGACAACCCTCATGATATATGGGCATGGTTTGGAAAAGCCCAACGATATGTGTGCACGATTTGGAAAAACCCCATGGTTTATGGACATCATTCAAAGAGTCCTAGAAAAGTTATGTAACATCTTAAGAGGTACATCTGGATGGAAAATTGGGAAAATCTGATGGTTGTGGTGTTATGTCTTGAAGAGTGTGTTCGCCAAGGCCTACTTGATTGCTAATGCAGTAATGGTTTTACATATATACATATATACAAATTAATTTGCACATGTATATTCCCACTAGCATCTATGAATTATATATGTTTAAGCTATATTTGTTATATGTGTGAGTTACTTAGCTCATGCTTCTAATTATTTCTTCTAGTCATTTTGATAAGTACAGGTTATGGAAGAGATAAGCATCATCACAATGGTTGGAGCTTCATGTGCTATTCGAAAGAGATTCTCGCATAAAGATCAACTTGGGAGAGGAAAAGAATATCACAAGGAATAATGGAAAAGGAGGTCAAGGAACAAGGGTCTCGAAAGTAATCTCGTTCATGGAAGCAGGGGGGACGTGTTGAGGGAATCTACCTTCAGCTTCAACTCAAACTTAACGAGTGTGGGATAAGGCTAGGAAACTAATTATACGAATTGGTATGGCGTACATGGATCGAAGGTTATACAAGAAACTTTTTCATTTAAGGATTCAGAATAAGGTTTGTATGCTAAAGTATCGTGTTTCCTGTCTCTTACGCCGAGTTAGCTCATGTAAGCTTGGAAAAACGATGTGAAAACTATGACTTTCTCTGAGAAGTATAAGGGAAGATTGAACCTCGTATTATTTCTGGTTCCCATTAAATTTTATGCTGCCAGGAACTATGGGTAGTTGTTGTGCCCAAAATCTTGCATAGGCTAGATTGAAGGCCCTTAAAGGGGTTAAGATTGATCGGCATGGATTATGATATGTTTTGGTATGGATTGGGTCCAAAGGTTCATGGTTTTGGAGGTACTTGCACTAAGGTGCAGAGCCTTGTGGTAAAGCAATGTCTAAACCAAGAGGTTCGACTGGCTATTAGTAGGTTTACATGGTCATAGAAGAAGAAGAGGTATTGGGAGTAGTCTTAGATGGACATGTGAGGTATTGAAAGCACCTGGATGGATGGAGAGGATGGTGAGGTGCTGATGTAGAAGCATCAGTGTACATCAACTGGTAGAGGTAGTATTTGATTAGGACCGTACCTCCTAAATTGAATATAGGATGGAATTCAAACAGGATTCTATCACCATAAATGTGATAACCATTAATAAGTAAATGATAAACACATAAATTCATGGAAATCATGTCTCGGTAATGGATTAAAATAGGTTTTTAAGTGTCCAGCCGCACCTGGAAACTGAACCTCACTTGGAAACAGTTGGGTTAACTGTGGGAACTGGTTTTGACTTATAAAAATTATTGGCCAAGGAATGAAGTCCAACCCTAGAGAACTACATTGAGCTTGATCCCTATATATACGGTATTGTAGGCAATTGGCAAAGGGGTCCGAATAATCACTTTCTACACGAATTGACACGTATAACCATTGTGACTATTTTTAGACTACATATGGCCGTGAGAAGGACATTTTCAGGCATTTCTACTCGGTTCTTTACTGATTCAGCTCATATTTAATATATAATTCCAGCTTCGTTTCTGCAGTTGCACCTCTGTTCCACAACAACATGCTATCTATCGCTTGGCGAGAACAGTTGTAACAATTATATTTTACCCGAAAACAAAGAATAATTCAAATATTTAAGCACAATTAATTCGGAATGTTCACACCAAATTTCTCTCGAATCAAGAGGTTTGAAACAAAAGCACAAAACACGCTGTTAACAACATTGTTATCAGGCAACCTGTGAAACAGTTCCCTCCATAATAAAGTAGCCATGCATGTCAATTTTTTCCATATCAACTGCAACATGCTGAGTCAAACGATGACCTGATGATATATATAGACCTACATGACATGATCCGATGGGGCTGTTTGGTCAAGAAAATAGACTATCACCATTCACCGAACCCCATTTTCTGGAAATGTCGTTGTACCTTTTAACTGTATCAATTACTCATTTACAATTACATGTAAATTCTGTAATACTTAAATAGCTAGGACCAGTAATCAACTTGGGGGTTTTTTATTTTTATTACTAACCCCAATACATACTTTGATTGTCAACTTCCATTATTTTGAAGCAGCTAATTGAAGCAAGAGGTTCCTATATAGATAATATCCATATCAATTTAAATAAGTTAGTTACATTATTATATTAGATTTAAAAATGAATTCTTAATACTAAGTGGGTGTTTACAAAATTATGAATTAGAACTTCCAAAGAGAACTATACTGTACTTCTGCTAAATGCTCATCATCATGACTATCATCCAAAAATACTGACCCCGCCATTTCCATCCACATCTTCGGCGAGTCCAATGTAGACTCATTAATAGCTTGAATCTCACTAGAAGATAACTGCACCGTAACTGGACCTGAACTTTCAGGTTTTCTGAACTTCATGGCAGCTTCTTGAGCAGCCATTTGCACATCCGCATGGCTCGAACTTGCTGGTTTGGGAAAAGTATGAACCATTTCCGGAAAATTAAGATGAGCACCGGAGCCTTTTAAGTGTAATGCAGCTACGTCATAAGCAGCTGCTGCCATTTGAGGCTCCTCATAGCTTCCTAGCCATATTCTGCTTTTTTTGCCAGGCTCTCGAATTTCGGACACCCATTTTCCCCATTTTCGCTTTCGGACACCTCTGTAGGATTGTTCCTGGCTAACTCCTTGTCCGTTCATGTTTGGATGTGTAGAGATTTGCATTACGGTGTTTGTCATGTCTTTATATTGGTGTTAAATGTTTACAGATGTTAAGAGAAAAGTGAGGTTCCCCGTTGGTACATGTAAGTGGGATAAAGTTGTAAACTTGACGGTGTGACCAAGTGAGCTTGGACCGTGTGATTTTTGAGGTGATTTTATATTATGTTATTATGCTACCATTTTAAAGTTTTTTATTCTTAAATTTCACTCATGCTCTCTAATTAAAACCTTGATGTTAGAGATTTTTTTTTATTGTACATAAACCCACAGCGGCTACTTTTTGGAACTGCAAATCACGTAAACCAAATAAATCGAATCTAAGCCACAGGCTCAGTAAGAATAATCATAAATTTCTCCTCCTGAATTTAAAACTGTGACCAAAATGATAACTATCCCCTTTTTAATCGAATAATGTTTTGATACACACAATATTTTCTATATTTCCCATCAAATATATCTTCCTATATTTCACATATAATTTTTTTGTCAGCATATTTTACATATACCTAACTTTAAGGTACTTTCCTTCAGGTGTCATTTTTTTAAATCTATGCCTGGAAAAACTCATAAGCATGTTAAATAATATTTTTTTCCTACTCTTTTCTTTCTTCCATTATATTCTTCCGTAAGCACAACATAAAAATTAATTTGGTGGCCCGGTGATAAATAATAAATATAGAAAATAGTGGTTATATTGGTTAAATAAGAACACCATATTATAATTTTTATTAAAAAAATATTGAGAAATATAAAGTAATAAAAAAACTGAAATACAAAAGGTTATTTATTTCAGATAAAATAATAAATATATTTCATTTTAAATAAATTGAGACACTATATATAATTATTTATTATATGATATTTCAAATCTCATTATAAAATCTGTAAAATCTGATTAAATCTTCCTGTTAATCTTTAAATTGATTAAAGAATAATTAAAATAATAAAAATTAAATATGTATGTCATGTGCCGATTATCTTTTATGTATTAGAAATTGAAAATTGGGTTATTTCAACTTAAAAGATGAATATTTATAAATTTATACTCACAAGTCAATTATATTAACTAAAAGAAGGCTTTAAGTTAAGAAAACAACATACTAGATTACTACTAGTAGTATTATTACTTCCTCGGTCAGATACCTACAAACCAGCAGCTGAAACCTGCATTTACGAGACAAGTTATAGCCCATCAGGGCCGGCCCTTGGGTAAGGCGACCAAGGCGGCCGCACAGTAACACCAAAATATTTCAATAACATATGTATATAGGTATATTTATTTTTTATATTATTTATTTTTTTTATTTTTTATATTTTAAAATACAAATTTTAATTAGAATACATTAACATATATGTGATTGGGGGACATATTAAAATTTTAAAATATATTATTATCTTTGTGATAACTTTATTTTAAAATTAAAATATAATTTAATTTAATTTACTTTAAAAATATAATTAATAAATTTATTTAATAAACAAAACAAAGTAAAAATGTGAAAGGTTTGGAGAAATTGAGTTTTTGGACTATGCGCGTCTATACCCATTACCCCATATGGCCAGATGAAGTCATATAACAAAAGTACAAAATCCTCTCATTCCCTCTGCTTAGCTACCGAATAAAATACAGAACACAGATTGTTCTCTGTTCATTCTGAATATCAATTATCAATACACTGGAAGTCATCGACTCATCGTGAAGATCGGATCATCTGTGCTTTGCAATTCAGCAATTATAACACAGGTATGGTTTAAAGATTTCTATTCAAATTACTTTTTTAATAATATTGTAATTTACTATTTGTTTATTATTATTTTTCAATTTAAGGATTTGATGTGAATAATTAGAGAATAATTGAGATTAGTTTTTGTAAAAAGTAGTATGTCTTTTCTGATTTACTGATTTGGGATTGGTAACTAAAATTAATTGCATTATTTTGTTTGATGACTAGATAATTTGAAAATGAAGCATAACCAGTTAGCGGGGCATCAAAAAAGGCGAAAGAAATTGAAAGCGGCGGAAGCAGAGAAATTGCAAATGGGCTCTCTTGACAAGTTTTTTGGGGAAAAAAAACTAATAGTGGTAATATTGGGGTTCCTATTGAGAATACAGATATTAGAAAAGAATCACGATATTGTTGGCGCAGAGTTGTTTAACGAGTTACTAGTGCTTCGAATGGTAATACCCGATGTGATAACAAAGGCAATAGATGTGCTTAATTATTTAAGTTCTTGTTCAAGACAAATAAATTATCCAAATGCATGGATAGCTTATATAATCGTTGTGACAATTCCTGTTACAGTGGTAGAGGCGGAAAGGACATTTTCTAGATTGAAACTGATCAAATCTTATCTCCGCTCTTCGATGTCTCAAGATAAACTTAATGGATTGGCTTTATTGTCTATTGAAAGTGAGCTGGCAATTTCTCTAGATTATAGCAAAATCATAGAGAGATTCACATCTCAAAAGCCTAGAAAAAAATTTCAAAATCAATAAAGGTAAACTCATTTTTATAACTTTATTTTGACATTGTTGTGTACTAGTAATGATAACTGTTCTATATTCATGATACTACATCAGTGGCTTGCAGGAGATTATTGCAGGAGGTTGAAAACTTGGATATTTAGCGTACAAGAAATTCATTATATTCACTTGTTACTTTAGATTCAAGTAAGTTTTCTTTTATACAATGAATATATCTTATTGTGATTTTTTGGTTATGAATATGGGGCACCATTTTTGAATCCCGCCTAGGGCACCCAAATATATAGGGTCAGCCCTGTAGCCCATAATAGTTCAGACCCAGGAGTCCAGAGTCCAATAAGAAGAGTCAGACCCGGTAACAAGAGCCCAGGGCTCAATAAAAAGAGCACAAGACCTCTTTAGCAATAACTACAGACTCCAGGACACGTGGCAAAATCACTACCGTCCAGGTGGTCCGGATCCAGAACCTTCCAACGGTCCAGATCCAGAAGTAATTTAACTCATCACAGATGTCCACGTGTTCTTCAGTCCAAAAACTCACCTACGGCCTAGATCAAATGTACCAACCCATAAATTCTAATGGGAAGCCTATAAAATGCTAAACAAAAGGTGTATTAGGGGTTATTTCATCCTTATTACATACACACAAATATACACACACCACATCCATATAATTCCTATTTTACCCCTTTCTTCTCCAAAACCCCTTCTAATTCTCACACCGGAGGTGCCGTGTGGACGCCACCCCCCTCCGATTTTGTTTTGCAGGAACCCATCCAACAGTTATACCACACGCCGCCATCATTCCTGTTCAAATGGAGGTTGAGTCCGGGTACTAGAACAAGAAGACCACCCCGGGGTGATCTGGGATTATCATTGGCGCTAGAAGGAGTGGGCGAACCTCCGACCTGGTGGTCATTTTCACCGCCCTTACTCCACTCACTAGATCGGAACACTACACTCCAGTAAGAATCACATTCTTTCTTTCTTAGATCTACTTTTCCCATAAATATGCTTTCTTCAAATACCGTTAGTAGATCTTGTTTAGCTACCCTTGTCATAGTGTTATAATAGTTTTGGAGCTCGTAGTGGTGATTATAACGTGTTTTAGATCTAAATATATTTATTAATACTTAAATTGCGAGAATATTATTGTAAACTTGCAATATTGCTAAATGACCATGACAACAAGGAAGAACAAGTCAGCCGTTTCCGCCTCTGTTCTGCCGCCTCCACCCCAACCAAGGGATGGGGAGATGGAAGATGTGGATGAAGGTCTCCCCATAAACCAAACTCCCTCTCAACCCCTCCAACCAGGAGATCAAACACTAACCATTAAAAAAGCTGCCCACAAGTATGTCAAAAATCCAGCCAACCCATGAGGAAACATGACCCCAGAGCAGATACAATCTGCAATGAGCCTATGGAAGGAAAAGTATAATACTGAGCCTAAGACCCGCCCGTGGATCAGGAAGAACGTTCCAAAGAATCACGGGGATCAGTATTGAATCGAATCGCAAAAAACCTGAAAAGACCCCAGAGGATGCCCGAGATGAAATTAAAAGAGCTACTCCCCGGGAAAGAATTCGGAAAGAAGAGGAAGCCAAAGCTAAAGAAATCATTGAGAAGAGAATCTGTGATGAAGAAGGAAAGCTAAAAAAGAAATCCCACTGAATCCATGTTTCTTAGGATTTAGAGCCTGAAAAAGAATCCAAACAAGAACAAATGGCCCAGGCTCTCCGTGATCTTAAAAGAAAAGTAGAAGGCGACATGGAAGTTGGAGCGGCAACAACCCCCTTCACCTGGAAACTGGAGTCCACTCTCAGAGAATCAGGGCTCAAACACTTCAATTTCGATTCTTTCGATGGGTGAGCTGACCCCGAAGAACATCTGAACTACTTTGAACAAATTTCCAACATTTATGACTATAGTGACCTAACCAGATGCCATTTCTTTGCGTCAACACTCAAGGGGGGAGCTCAGAAGTGGTTCAGCCAGATACCATCTCAGAGTGTTGATTCCTGGAAAGACTTTCAGGAGATTTTCTTAAAAACATTTCGGGAAAATCGAATGAACGAACTACAAATATGCCATCTGGAGACAATCCAAAAGAGGAGCAAAGAGTCCCTCCCCGGGTTTATCAAAAGATTCCAAGAGGCTGTCAACCAGCTATCAAATCTGGAAGAAAAAGAAGCTGTTAATATCTTTCGGAGAAACCTCCATCCGATCTCTTGTGAAGGCTATGTCAAGGACCTAATTCATAGAGAACCCCAGAGCCTGGCCTCAGCCTATGTATTGGCCTCTAAATTCATAAAAGAAAATGACTTTCTCAAGTCAATGAAGATGAACAGGAGAATCCACAACGAAGACGAGTCCCCGTAATATCGTTCGTCATACAGGAAGGATAAGAGATTCAAGTTAAATAGGCAGTCGAACTACATCCAACAATCCCAAGAAACCCCACCTCGGGATAGGTATTCTGGACCCCAGAGAAATGTGAGGAAACCAAGAGCTAAAAGGGAGCCCAAGCCCGAGCCGGAGTGGATACCTCTCAACCGGCCCCAGGCTGACATCTTGCGCGAAGTTAAAGGTAAACCCTTGTATTATCCACCAAAACCATTACTTCCACCCCGGAGAACAGGGCCAATGACAAGTATTGTGGATACCATGAAGACCATGGGCATACGACAGAAAACTGCTTCTCTCTGAAAGTGTTCATTGAAGAGAAAATTAAGAAGGGTAACATAAACCTGTATCTTCAGAGAAGATTAAACGACAAAGACAAGACCCCGAGCAACAACAAGAATGTGGTCAACGTTGTATTCAGCGGGATAACCTCCTCACCTCGGAGCCCGGACATGGATAATGAGGTGATGATGGTCCAGCCTTTCGAAGATGAGCCGATATACTTCTCCTATTCTAATTTTGAAGGACTCAAACCGGACCACAACCAGGCCTTGGTAGTAACTCTTGATGTAGCGGATAACGAGGTAAAAATAATTTTAGTTGATAATGGTTCTTCTGCTAACATAGTATTCGAGCATACACTCAACAGGATGGAGCTCGGCCACCTGCGTATCGACCCCTGCCTTGAAGACCCCTTATACAGATTCAGAAACACAATGATTCCAATTCGGGGAGTTATCTATCTACCCATAATCTTCGGAACCGCACCCCAACAGGTTTCTCATATAATGAAGTTCTACGTGATAAGTGCAGCATCATCATACAACATGATCCTTGGCAAGCCCACAATCACCAAACTCAGGGCAATCCCTTCATTGATTCATTTAAAGCTCAAATTCCCTACCCCGGGAGGTATAGGAGAGTTGAAGGGGGACAGAGACATGGCAGGGAGATGCTACGGCCAAGCTTTAATCATGGCATAAACAAAACCAGAAAATAGAAAGAAGATAATGTCCCTCCCCAAGGGACAATGCAGAAAAAAGCATCGTGAACATCTCAGTAAAAGGCCCATATTGGATGTAAACATGATCGAAGATTCGGGGTACATCATAATCAATGATGGCGCCCGAATTCAGAAGTTTATGGAAACCAAAGAGAAGACAAAGGTCGAACCTGCCCAATAAACGATGGAAGTCGAACTGGAGCCCAGGAACCCTGTCCGGAAGATTAAAATTGGCAAAAGCTTGGAAACCACCTTTCAGAAAGAACTTGTCGACTTATTGAAAGAATATGCGGATGTATTCGCCTGGACTCCGAAAGACATGCCGGGAATAGATGAATCCTTTGCAATGCACAGTCTGGACGTGGATCCAAAACAAAGGCCCATCAAGAAAAAAGGAGAAACTTCGCCCCGGAGAGACAACATGGAATTGATCAATAGGTAGAAAAATTGTTGAAGGCGGATATCATTTGCGAAATTAAGTACCCGGATTGGCTCGCAAACGTTGTTCTGGTAAAAAAACCCAACGGGAAATGGAGAATGTGTGTCGATTACACAAGCTTCAATTAGGCCTGCCCTAAAGACTCCTACCTACTACCTAACATAGACCAGTTGATTGATGCAAATTCAGGCCATGTTATGCTAAGATTTATGGATGCATTCTCTGGATACAACCAAGTCAAAATGAATCTGGAGGATAATGCAAAGACTGCCTTCATTACACACCGGGTCGTTTACGCCTTCATCATGATGTCGTTCGGCCTAATTAACACCGGAGCCACATACCAAAAAATGATGAACACTATTTTCAAGAGCCAACTGGGGAGGAACATAGAGTCCTATGTCGACAACATGATATCCAAATCAATCACGGTCCCAGATCACATCAAAGACCTCAAGGAATGCTTCGATAACTTAAAAAATACAACATGAAGCTCAACCCGGAGAAATGTGCTTTTGGGGTTCCATCTGGGAAGTTTCTTGGTTTTTTGGTTAGTGAACGGGAAATCGAAGCCAATCCGGAGAAAATTAAAGCTGTAATGGAAATGGCGATTCCCCGAACTCAGAAATACATTCAAAAGGTGGCAGCCCTTCTTAGGTTTATCCCAAAACTAGGGAAAGATGCCTACCTTTCTTTGAGTTACTGAAAAGAGCCCAGAACAAAAAGCTAATCGAATGGACTCCGGAATGCGACACGGCCTTCAAAGAAGTCAAGCAACACCTGATGAACCCGGCTATACTGTCAAAAGATAAGCCTGGAGAACCTCTATGTCTCTATATTGTAGCCGGGCCAAGAGCAGTCACTTCGGCTCTCATAAGGGAAGAAAATGGGACATAGATCCCGGTATACTATGTAAGTCAGGTCTTCAAGGACGCTGAAACCTGGTACCCAAACTTAAAATTTTTTTGCCTTAACTCTTGTACACTTAAGCAGGAAGCTAAGGCAATATTTCCAAGGCCGGATGATCAAAGTGATAACTGATCAGCCACTCCGGAAAATTATTCACAAGCCAGACGCATTTGGAAGACTAGTAAATTGGGTGATAGAGCTAAGCCAATTTAATATCAAGTTTGTTCCAAGAACGGCCAATAAAGCCCAGGCTTTGGCCGAGTTCGTCATGGAATGTACTTTCCCCGAAACCCCGGATATACCAGCAAACCAAACCAGAGGCGAAAAAGAAACCAATGACAAGAACGCATGAACATTATATGTCAATGGCTCGGCGACAGTAAAAAGGTCCGGAGCAGGCCTAATCCTTTCCAGCCCGGATGGCTTTACGTTTCAACAAGCTATAACTTTCGCTTTTAAAGCAACAAACAATCAAGCTGAATATGAAGAACTCCTCTCCGGACTCAGATTAGCAAGATCCCTCGGGGTAACAAAGTTGGTCATCTATAGTGATTCCCAGATTGTGGTCAAACAAACCGATGGAGTGATACCACAATTCTGCAGGTAAAAAGGGAAGAAAACTCCAGGGCAGATGAGCTCTCCAAGCTCATGGAGAATAGTTCATATCTAAGCAGTTCGGTCTATTTTGAAGAGCTCGGGGCACCTAGCACAGATCGGGCAGAAATCTTATGCATCAACAGCTCGGATAACTGGATGACTCCCTATATAGCCTACTTGAAAGATGGCACCCTGCCAGAAGACCAGAATAAGGCACGTTACCTCAAATATAAATCTGCCTGATTTCTTCCTTGAAGATAATCAACTATATAGGCGAACCTTCTCTGCGCCCACTTTCAAATGTGTCGATCCAGATGAGGCAGATTATTGCCTCCGGGAGGTTCATGAAGGAATTTGTGGAGATCACCTAGCCGCCAAAGCCCTAACCTACAAAGTCATTAGACAAGGATACTACTGGCCAACTATCCACGCAGATGCGGTAACATATATGAAGAAATGCGGTAAATGCCAAAAATTCAGCAATGTGCTGAAGCAAAGCCCAAGCCTTCCGGGGTCAGTTCTCTCCCCGGTTCCCTTTGCTGTTTGGGGTATTGACATCATGGGTCCTTTTCCCCGAGCCAAGGGAGATTTGTGCTATGTCCTAGTAGGGATTGACTACATGACTAAGTGGGCAGAGGCTAAGGCCATGCGAACCATCAATCAACAGGATTGCATAAAATTCATGGATTCAATCGTAATGAGGTTCGGGATCCCGATGGTCTTGATCTAGGATAACGGGCTACAGTTTGTCGGATCAGACTTTGAAGCATATCCGAAAGAGTTCGGGATCAAGCGTAAGGGAGCATCCGTGGCACACCCCCAGGGGAACGGACAGGTCGAGGTCACCAACAGGACTATACTATGGGGTCTAGAGAAAAGACTGGAGGAATCCAAGAAGATTGGTCAGATGAACTCCCGAAAGTCTTATGGTCTTACAGGACCACCCCCAGGATAGGAACCGGAGAGACTCCTTTCACACTAGCTTATGGCACCGAAGCTCGACTCCCAGTCGAAACCGAATCACCCTCCCATAGAGTTATCAATTTTGATGAAGTCTCCAATATGAAAGGCCTGAAAACCAACCTGGAGCTCTTAGATGAAGTAAGAGACCGGACTGTGATGAAAATGGAAAGCTAAAGGAAAAGACAAAGCTCTATTTTGCAAAGAAATCCAAAATCAGGGAATATGAAGTAGGAGATTTAGTACTCTGAAACATCGAAGCTTCAGACCCAACAAATTAAGGCAAGATACACTACAAGAAATAGAGCAATAGACATCAACCTTTTAACATCGGTTGGAAATGCCACCGATGTTAAAAGAAGTTTTAATATCGCTTGGTTTTTAACGATGTTAAAGAGTTTGTAGACATCGGTTAAAAATGTAACTGTTGTTTATTCTCAGTTTTTTATTTTTTTGAAATACGGCTACATCAGTCTAGTTTTAAAGCGATGTCTAAAACTCATTTTAAAAATTATCCCACTACCTCCCCTTTTCTTCCCCGCTTTAACCAAATTTTCACAATTGATTCTCCCCCCAGCCATTTTTTGCCGTCCCGCCTAACACAAACTCTCAGCTACTCTCTTTCCTTTCAAAACACATTTTTGAAATACTAAAAATTAAAAGCATAATAAATTAAAAAACCTTAAAACTAAAAACATAAAGCATCATTTTCTCATTACCAAAAAGCTCTCGACTCTCACCTTTTTCCCTTTAAATGTAACCCTAGATCTCAATTTGTTCAATTACAGCTTTTGATTCTTTCTTTCTCTTTCTTTTAAGAGTTCGATTAAAGCTGACTTGTTTCATTTTTTGTTTTTTCTTCAACAGATCGAGCTTAAGCGTGTAGTTTTTTGTTGTTTTAGTGGACTTGGGGCTTGGAGTTTAGGCTGAATTGGGTTTTGGAGTTTGTATTAGTTCCAATGCAAACTTAAAGCTTAGATTTTGCTAAGGTATTTGGTTTGGAATGGAAACTTTATCTATACTTACTTGTGCATGTAATGTGTTTGTATATAGTCCCCTTCGAGCTTTCTTATAAAGGTTCAACGTTTCTTACTCTTTTTTAATTTAAGTATTTAAATTTTATTTTTGATATAAATATTGGTGTAAAGATTGAATCTTTGGGAAATTATTTTACTTTTCTTGTAATATGTATCAATGACTGTTGTTGTTGAGCCTGGTCATAACACATGGGATGGCTCTATCTCGATTGTTGGAAGGGTGGGTAGATTTGCTGTTATGTTCTTTCTATGAAATTAAAAAGTTCTATAAATCTTTTTTTCAATTTTTCTTCGTTGTTATATTCCTTTTCTAGGCAATAAAACTTTTCTGGTATTGTAGAGCTCATAGCACTTGAAATATCAAAGCAGGTAAAAACTTGCATAGTTTTTAAATATAATTAAATATCCTTGCAGCTATAAGTCTGAAAGTTCAAAAAAGTTATATTCCAGCAGTGTTTAAAACTGATGATATATGAAGACCCATACCCCATTGGAAGAGGCTCGAAAGAAGATTTTTTTTGTGGACTCAAAGGTATTGCAGAGTACAACTTATTTTCTCTTAATCTGGAACAAACTACAGTTTTATCTTTCTTTCTTCTTTGTGTAGGGTTTGATTATCTTTTTTATGATTTAAATTTATATATGTGTACCCTCCCCCCTGTAATAACCCCAATTTTTGAGAAATTTTTGAAACCCTTATGAATAGTGTTTTTGCTGAATGAGAAAACTTTTCATGCCACACTATGTAGGGGTTCAGATATGGATATTCTGAGATTTTATTAGTACTTTATATGGGATATAAGTGTATGTAAAGATCGTCAGAATCCAAATCCGAACACTTTGATTTTTCCCGGAAATCCACAAAATACGGAGAGAATTGAGTATAAGGTAACAGGATAAAAAAGGATTTAAATTAAAGGATTATAAGAGAGGATCATAGAAGGAATATAATATATTGAGAAAGGTTAAGGGAACCTAAGTAATAAGATCCCGGGTATGATCCCTCAAACGATAAACGAGAATGAAAGATAAGCGAACTGTAAAACAAATAAGTGACCAAGAGACAAGCTTGTACAAGAAGCCAGGGACTGTGACATCATCAAACCACAAGGTGTGGACAAGTGGGAGCATTATGACATGTGCAAGGTGACATAGGCATGACAAAAAAGGAAGGAGGTGTGGTGGCTTTGTAACCACACAAAACCAAGGGCAACTAGGTAATTCACTAAAGCAAACAACAAAAATCAACCAACCAAAAGCAAATCAAGCCAAAACACAAAAAAAAAAATCTCTCTTCTTCTTCTTCAAGCTCTCGGGTGCATTTCTTAAAATTTGAAGATCCAAGCTCCACCACTTACTATTTAGCAAGGTAATTATCTAAGCTTCCCCATGGATAGTTACATACTTCCTATAAGTTTAAGCTTCTAATTCCAAGCCAATCTTTTTCTATAAATCAAGGAAGAAGATGGTGAATAGTAACCTTCAAGAAATAACTTTAGTTTTCTTGAATTTTTATGAAAGATTAAGGTTATACAAGCAAGGATCAAGGTTCTTTAGGCATTCAAAGCTCTTGTGTTGTGTTAAAAAGCTTCAAGGAAGGTATAATCTCTTAACCAAGCTTTGTTATTGAATGTTAAGAGCATAATATGAGTATTGTAGTTCATGAGAGGCTTGATGGTTGTGTATGTAGAGATTAGTGAGTTTTGGGATGTTGTTGGATTGGTAAATGTTGTTGTTTTGATTAAAAGAACTTAAGTATGATTAAAGTTAAGCTTAGGCATAAGTATGAATGATTAAATTGAATCGGTTGGGGTTGTTATGATGTGATAAGGATGGATGTTGGTTGTATGTTGGATTTGAGGTTGATTTGGGATGGTTTTGAATGGTTTAAAATATTGGAAATCGCGTAAACATAGCCGTCGTAACGTCCGATTTTCTTTAGACTGTTTTTGTGCATAACATTAGGACCCGAGAACCCCCTGCTAAATTATGACAATTGCCATGTCTAGATAGCTCATGTTACGAGCTTCGTTTTGATATGTAGTTCGTTCGATTCCGATGCACGGTTTAGGAGAAACGACCGTTTCAAGTAACGGCGTTTCGCGAACGAAACTTTTCCCCTCGCCTTACTTTGAAACATAGGTTAAAGACCAAAAAGGGTTAATTAATGTATGAAACATTTATGGTAAGTGTGTTAGGCAGTTGGTAAGACACTCGCGAAGGAATCGCCTTAAAACTCGTAAAGGTTAAATTATTAAAAATGGTGGAGCCGAGGGTACCCGAGTGACTTAAGTGAATCAGTGAGCGCAAAACAAGCGTTAGAGTCTAAGTTAGTTAAAGTATAGATTTACAAGTGACTTTGGTTTAATTCCAACTTACTTGTTGTTTATAGGTTACCAGACTCGTCCCGAGCCTTTTATCACCCCAAGTCGCTCAGGCAAGTTTTCTACCCGTTATACTGTTGTTGTGATGTAAATATATGTATATGCATGATCTTGCGATAAATGCATATTGGTTATTTAGCAAATTTTTGCGATATATTGGAGCATGCTGATGTGGTATATATGCATGCCTGTTTCGCATTCTTTCCATATATATATCTGTTGGTTCAGTTGATAATACCTATGCTAGAGGATAGCGGTAACTTGCATATACCCTTAGTATAGGGACCCAAAGGTGAAAATATTTTCTAAAACCGGGAGTCGAGGATCCCGAGTAGATTTTGTATATATGGATATGGATATATATACATATATATATATATTTATATATATATATGGTTATAGTTTTCCAAACTATTAATCGAATAAGATTTATTCGATAACTTTAACTTTATTTATTTATCTGAATATTATTTGAATATTCATTCGAGGGCTTATGACTCTTTTATATATTATTATTGAATATTATTTGAATATTCATTTGAGGATCTATGACTTCGATTATTTGCTGAAATATATTCTTTATTTTATTAAAGAATAAGGTGTTAATAATCAAACTTATTTTCGATTATTCAAATAAAGATAATACTTTCATATAAGTATATCTTTGGTTATTTAATACTCGTTTCAAGTATAAGTTTTAATACTTCTACTTCAATTATTTTTATAAAGATTATTCTTTATGGGAATATTATTTAAATAATAATATTCAGTCATTTTCTAAATATTCTGGGGACTGATTTACTTCATTAAATCAGCTTTACTCCAAACACTCTTTAAAGTGTTTTCGAGTCTTCAAAATGATTTTTAAAGTCAGAGCGGATCCCAAAACTCATTTTTATATTTAAGATCTTCCTTTTTAAGGGGATTTAAATACTCGCTCAAAACCTGGGGAATCCGGCTCTGTGGTGTATTTTATATTCGCAACGAGGTTGCAGTTTTGGTAAATGAATTGATTAATTGCCCAACGTTCGGGAAGTAAGCCCATCTAATTGAGTCGGCATAAGCGACAGGCCGGGGTACGGTCTATGAAAGTGTAAGTGGCTGGGTGGCAGTCCATCAACGCGTGAGGGGCCGGGTAACGGTCTAGCGCGAGGTCCTAATGCGGCCAGGGTGATGACCGGTGAGGAATTCATCCATCTACAGTAGAAAAGGTTACTTATTGGTATCTTTGCCTGATCAGCAAGATATCTGGTTTATGCCAAAATTCTTTTCCTTCCAAATTCATTGGTTATTGCAACTCTGTTCATACTTTACATGACAGAGGTTTTCAGGAAATGTATGGGAGATATATATGAATATATTTATATATCGGGACTTAATGAAGTATCTCGTAACTTCATTATTTATAATGATATTCAAAGATTGAATCTATTCAAATCTTGTCTTGTAGTCTCATCTATGTGATGAACCTTTGAAACTGATTATAACTTGAACGTGGGTAGTTCAAGTAGTATTTGGGAAAGATATAAGTATTTTGGGGTATCTTGTAACTTCATCTTTTAAACTTATATCTAGTTAATGATTATCTTATGCATGACAAAGATTTTCAGAAAAACGTTGAGACAAGGTTAGATATATGAGATCACCTTGCAACGATATTTTTATACAGTTATACACTGGAACTCTGTGTATATTATGCATGGAAGAGGACTTCCAAGATTTTGAAAAGTATATATGTATATATACTGAATATTTTGCGACTTCATCGCATTAAGATATCAAACTTGGTTCATTTCTTTTGACCAAGACTTTCATGAGTACTATGAGAAGGCTCATATGTTGTAAATCATTATACATATTATTTTGGTGGGCTTGCTGCCCACCCTTGCTTTATTTCTTCATCACACAACAACAGTTAGGAAAGATGGCCAGACTCCAGCAGACCCAGCGCAAGCGCGTGGGAAGCGTCCCGCGTCTTCCCGTTGATGTTGTAGCTGCTATAGCTGCAGAGGTAGATCTATTGTAGATTAGACCATCTACTTTTGAGAATCAATTATGTATAATTATAACTTGTGGCAGATAATGGCAATTAACTGTAAATTTATCAAGAAATCATTTTGGGTTGTAATAACTTTTAAATTGTGGATTCAAAGACTTGTACTTATTTAAATTTCATCTCTGAGACTATAACGGGTTGTGGTGTGTGTTAGTGTGGGGTCACAGCATAAGGTTATTATTATTAATTAAGTGAAGTGATATTGTGGAAAGAAAGACCGTGACGACCCGGATCCCCGACCCCGGATCTGGGGGTGTTACAGAAATGGTATCAGAGCCAAGCGTTATAAACCTCAGAGATGATGGGACGTTAAGATAATAAGTTAACTAAGATAATAAGAACTCTTGCCAAGTTCATAGTCGGGCTACCTAACGTAGCACTGACAGTTAAAACCCTTATGGGAACCCTTATAAATGTAGCGATAGAAGCGTAGTTCGTTATCGTATATGGTAGCGGGACTCCGAACCCTGAAGTTGAGGAACATCAACGCGATGATGTTTTATTACTAATTGGAGATCAGATTGTGGATCCAATAGAGCGTCCTAACGCAGGACCGGATGATGTTGATATTGAGGATGTAGCGGTTGAGGATGTTGTCCTAGAAGGGATAGTTGCTGAGGAGGATCCCATGGAGGATTCTGACGAGATTGGATAAAGGACCACTGATGAATTGATGACCCTGGTTGGGTCGACTACCAGAGGTAGGATTGGCCGGTCACTACCAGAGGTTCGTTCAAGTTTGTAAAGATAGTAGCCCATTTAACGTGGCTTACTCATAAGACTGAGAAGTTCGAATAGACAGAGAAATGCGAGAACAGCTTTTAAGAACTGAAGCAAAGGTTGGTGACGGCCCCTATGTTGGCGTTGCCGGATGGAAAAAGGAGATTTTGTGATTTGTAAGTGACGCTTCGCATAAGGAATTAGGGTGCTTCTTAGCACAGCAAGATAATCGCGTCTGCGTCAAGACAATTAAGGTAATATGAAATTCGATATCCCCGCCCATGAGCTTAGGCTCGTGGCAATAGTTTTACCCTAAAGATTGGAGGCACTACTTGTATGGAGAGAAGTGCGAGAATTACCTAAGCCATAAGTGCTCTAGTACATTCTTACGTAGAAAGAGCTCAACATACGCCAGAGGAGGCGGTTAGAGCTAATCAAGAATTATGATTGGGAGATTCTTTATCATTCGGGGAAAGCCAATGTGGTGGCTGATGCCATTAGTAAAAAGGAGAGACTCAAGATGATAATGTCTTTGGGAGAGTTGATAAGAGATTTTGAGAAAATGGAAATAGTAGTGAAGGTAACTGGAGCCGGTACCGAAAAGCTGTTTGAGATTGCAATACAGCCCGAATTATTGGAAAAGATCATATTGTGCCAGAAAAAGTTATGAATGAAGGCAGAGAGCCAGCAATTAGATAAAAGATTAATATCGAGAAAGATGATAAGGGAATAATGAGGTATTCCTATAGAATTTGGGTTCCGAAAGTTCAAGAGCGTAAGGATGAGAACTTAGATGAGAGCCATAGTTTGAGGAATAAGATTTAGAGCAAACCCTGAACGTGATAGTCAGGGAGGTCGCCATCAAGATAGAAGGAACCCATGACATAATGGAGTGGAAAATGAGGATTTTAAATTAAAAGATGACCCCAATTATGGGGAGTAGGATGAAACATTTCATACTAAGGAAACAGAAAGTCGAGTAAGGAAAGGAGACCCGAGACGGTACTCCTATACGACAATTCATGGACCTGTCTAAAAAGAACTTAGACTATTATCCCCAACCACCACCCTGAGGAGACAGTGCGGTGAGAAATTCTTTCAGGACCTTTAAGTCGCTAAGCTCTCTGAGTTCTAAGGAACAAGCTGACCCAGTCGAGGCAAGAGCCTGGCTAAAGGAAATAGAGGAATCATTTGAGATTCTAAATGATTGACGAACCACAAAGGACTGTTTTTGTCACTTACCCTCCTAAGAGAGAGGCCACCCGCCGGTGAAAGGCCAAGGAAGGCACGGAGCCAGAGGTTATGATAAACTGATTAAAGTTCAACCAATTGTTTTCGGGAAAGTAATTCCCAAGGTTATGGAGAGAGTGTAAAAGCTTTAGAGCCAGAACAAAGGCAGACGAGTATGATGAATTGTGAATTTAAGTTGTAAAAGTTGTCAAGATTCATTCTAAGGGCACGAATCCAGAATGACGGGATGTTGAAATCAATGCTTATGTTGTGTTGGTTCATGAAATAATGATAAGAGAAAGGAAAATAAAAAAAAAATTGAAGTGGAAAGGAATATAACGGCAATAGAGTTTGAGGTATGATAAGGGAGTTGGGTATGAGGAAACCCTAACGACTCGTAGCAATAGAAATAGAAAAGTATGCATTCGTCAGGATGAGGGTGATTCACCATAAGTTAAAATTGATGGTTGAGGGCATAAGAGATACATATAGTTATCCCCTGTAAGTTGAGAGGATTCGAGGAAACCTTGAGATAATTCGAAGGATAAATAATGAGACGTGGATAGACTAAGGGGATAAGGAAGTAAGAAATTAGGAAAAATTGGATGAAGGAAGTGACCTTCAAGAAGGTGAAATGTAAGACCGGTGGCTTGATACCCAGAAAGGGAGACGCCAGGTATGAAAGATATCCCAACATTGAGGTGACTGTTGAGATAAACAACAAAAGTAAATAAGGAATTATTAAGAAGAAGTTCACGTTGAACATGACCAATATCTTCCAGAACATCCTTGTTATCGTTACCAAATTAGGCAAGACAAGCGGATAACCGTTGTTATCTTTTGGAGGCCATATGGATTGACCTCAATTTGAATAAGGATGCTATTATGAAGTTAGGTATAGACTATCGAGGTGGGAATGATGAATATGATAGTCTATCAAGGATATATGACTTGATTTATTCGTGGAAGGATGCAGGTACCTTTTTAAGGTGGAATTAAGGATAGAACATTGGTAACTTAAAATGAATCCTAGGGGACTGCATAAAGGTTGGCATGTCACCCTTAATAGGGACAGTATGAGTTTTGACAGTATGATTGGGAAAGGGTTAAGGTAACAACAACCTTTAAGAATCAGTGGAGAAATTTTGCAGAAGTATATAGACAATGGTTCTACTATTAGTAAATGGTATTGTGATATGCCCTGTATCTAGGGAATACAGGAGGAACGATTGAAGGATAACCTTAGAGGTTTTATAAGGAAAAAGGTAATATTCAAAATTCTCAAGAATAGAAATGTGGATAAAGGAAATATGACGTAATTATAATGATGCCAAGTGGGGCACGTGTTAAACCACGAGAAAGTATGGATCGAACCAGTAATGGTCGAAATTGTTCAGGGCAATTAGGACTTAAGATAGAAGGTGCTCTAAGTATAATTGAGAGTCAGTCTTGACAGTGATTAGCCTCTAAAGACTGAGGCAATAACTTATGGAAAAATGGTGATATTTTTTTTCCCATCTGATTTTAAGGAAAACATCTTCACTCAAGCAGTGATCGGAAATAAGGTAGAAAATTTATTTGGAGGTGGTTAAAATGACATTGACTGTAAGGAAATTTTACTATCAGGAAAGGCCAAAGAGGTGGCCGACACTTTAAAGGTAAGTGGATAATTAAAAGCGCGTGTGCCAAAAGAATACAGTGATGATGGTTAAAAATGTGAAGGTTGAATTATGGTTTGGAAGATTGACATTCCTTCTGATGACTGTGCAATACCCAACCGTAATAGTAGTTGGTAAAGGTTTAATTCGTGTAATCGCCATGAACGGGCTATCTATCTTAGAAGGTCCTATCTTGAGATAAGCCAGGACCATGTTTCAAAAAGGACTAGATGAACCCTTGAGTTAATTCTTCTATTTAGGGCGTATGATTAAGAATGGTATTAACCTGCTATCATTGCTTTGATTGAAACTCTTCTGCACTTTTATCTGCTTCATGTCATGTATGTATGTCAGGATCAGGAGTGTTCTTCATGAATCAAGAATGGTGATTATGTTACCTCCTTAGAATGATTTGATACGACATGTATAGACTCCGTATGGTTAGATATTAAGATTTTATGGAAAAGTGAATGACGATAGTAGGTCAGTGGTGGACCATAGTAAGGCAGCAATGATTCTGCGAGTAGTGAGCTGATTACAACCATGAGAGTTGTATTGGAATGGGTGTTGAGATTGAGTACCACTAATCGGGTCGTGGTAGTGTATAAGTTATCATTGATAGACTAATTAAGTAGAGTATCTACCTAGTGAATAATTATTCTTTCTTATCAATAGAGAGTCGTATTATTATACGAGGAAGGTTGCGGTGCAAGCATAGAATTCTAGTAACGATGATGTATAGAATGAGATCCCAGATTTGATTTTTGATGTCGAGGGAGTTTCAAAGGTGATTGTGTATAAGCTCGAGGAAGAGCATGGGTCCATAGAATGATGGACGGGATAGCGAAAATATTTAGGCACGTGAAATGCGATGCTATAATACTTGATGTTGATATAAATACATATATGTTTTGTTCTTCTATGACAAACCTCTATAGTTCAGAGGTAGATTCCAAGCCAGATATTTTATGGCAATAAAATTTTTTATGAATATACAATTCTCTTCAGTTCGTTCTTTTCTCTTCTTTTCATTTCATGTAAGCTGAGAAGAACAACCCTTCCAGAAGGGGAGGTATTACCGAATGACTATCTATCTGTGTGATAGAAGCCGAGTAGGATACCAGCTATTGTTTAATTGCTTGTCAAGTACTAAAGACTGGCCACCTTCTGTACTAACTAAGCGATATAACAAGTGTTCATGATCATAATGATCTCTCAACAAATTCCTTTACTTCTATATGAAGGATTAAGCTTCCAAAGATAGAAGCAGCTGAAAAAGGAGTAGTAAAGTTATGGTGGTATTCAGAATGGAAACACGTTCATGATACTAAGGTTGACGTGGTTATTAAAAGGTTATAGAACACTAACGAGCAAAAGTGTAACCAGTATAATATTATGTACGGAAGATAGTAACGACTACGAACTGGAAAAGGATGGGTAGTGAGAAGCAAAAGATATAATGCTAGAAGCTATGATGAGAGCCGGTGCAATAGACTTGAAAGAATTTGGAATGATCACTTAATGCGGATTGAGTTATCTTACGACAATAGATCATATGTCATTATCGAGATGTCACCTTATGAGATCCTTGAGGGAAAATAATGTCGATCTCCCTTATGTTAGGATGAAGTTGTAGAGCGCAAGATGCTCGGACCCGCAGTAGTCCAAAGGACCAAGGATATGATAGATCTAATCAGAGGACGGCTGGTAGTAGCCCAAGATGGACATGATAAGTATGTTGATTTGACACGAAAGGATAAAGAGTATGAAATAGGGGACCTAGTAATGTTATAGGTATCCCTTGGAAAGGATTGATGAGGTTCGGAAAGAAAGGAAAGCTAAGTCTATAATTTGTTGGACCCTTGGATATATTAAGACGTTTGGGAAGTTAGCATATGAGCTAGCCCTAACCCCGAACATGTAGCAGGTCGTAACGTGTTTCACGTATCAGTGTTAAGGAAGTGTAATTCAGATGCCAGATAAATAGGGGCATAGAAGCGCATAGACATGCAACCAGACGTAACCTATATGGAGCAACCAGGAAGGGTTATAGATTGAAAAAGGAACAAGTGCTTAGGTGAAGGATTATCAAACTAGGCAGAGTTTGGTGGTAGAACCACAATGTGGGAAAATTGACTCGAGAGTTAGAAAGTGTAATGCTAAGCAAGTATCCCCATTTGTTTTCTATCTGATTCCGGGACGGAATCCTTTTAAGGAGGGGAGACTGTAATAACCCCAATTTTTGGGAAATTTTTGAAACCCTTATGAATAGTGTTTTTGCTGAATGAGAAAACTTTTTATGCCACACTATGTAGGGGTTCTGATATGGATATTCTGAGATTTTATTAGTACTTTATATGGGATATAAGTGTATGTAAAGATCGTCAGAATCCAAATCCGAACACTTTGATTTTTCCCGGAAATCCACAAAATACGGAGAGAATTGAGTATAAGGTAACAGGATAAAAAAGGATTTAAATTAAAGGATTATAAGAGAGGATCATAGAAGGAATATAATATATTGAGAAAGGTTAAGGGAACCTAAGTAATAAGATCCCGGGTATGATCCCTCAAACGATAAACGAGAACGAAAGATAAGCGAACCGTAAAACAAATAAGTGACCAAGAGACAAGCTTGTACAAGAAGCCAGGGACTGTGACATCATCAAACCACAAGGTGTGGACAAGTGGGAGCATTATGACATGTGCAAGGTGACATAGGCATGACAAAAAAGGAAGGAGGTGTGGTGGCTTTGTAACCACACAAAACCAAGGGCAACTAGGTAATTCACTAAAGCAAACAACAAAAATCAACCAACCAAAAGCAAATCAAGCCAAAACACAAAAAAAAATCTCTCTTCTTCTTCTTCAAGCTCTCGGGTGCATTTCTTAAAATTTGAAGATCCAAGCTCCACCACTTACTATTTAGCAAGGTAATTATCTAAGCTTCCCCATGGATAGTTACATACTTCCTATAAGTTTAAGCTTCTAATTCCAAGCCAATCTTTTTCTATAAATCAAGGAAGAAGATGGTGAATAGTAACCTTCAAGAAATAACTTTAGTTTTCTTGAATTTTTATGAAAGATTAAGGTTATACAAGCAAGGATCAAGGTTCTTTAGGCATTCAAAGCTCTTGTGTTGTGTTAAAAAGCTTCAAGGAAGGTATAATCTCTTAACCAAGCTTTGTTATTGAATGTTAAGAGCATAATATGAGTATTGTAGTTCATGAGAGGCTTGATGGTTGTGTATGTAGAGATTAGTGAGTTTTGGGATGTTGTTGGATTGGTAAATGTTGTTGTTTTGATTAAAAGAACTTAAGTATGATTAAAGTTAAGCTTAGGCATAAGTATGAATGATTAAATTGAATCGGTTGGGGTTGTTATGATGTGATAATGATGGATGTTGGTTGTATGTTGGATTTGAGGTTGATTTGGGATGGTTTTGAATGGTTTAAAATATTGGAAATCGCGTAAACATAGCCGTCGTAACGTCCGATTTTCTTTAGACTGTTTTTGTGCATAACATTAGGACCCGATAACCCCCTGCTAAATTATGACAATTGCCATGTCTAGATAGCTCATGTTACGAGCTTCGTTTTGATATGTAGTTCGTTCGATTCCGATGCACGGTTTAGGAGAAACGACCGTTTCAAGTAACGGCGTTTCGCGAACGAAACTTTTCCCCTCGCCTTACTTTGAAACATAGGTTAAAGACCAAAAAGGGTTAATTAATGTATGAAACATTTATGGTAAGTGTGTTAGGCAGTTGGTAAGACACTCGCGAAGGAATCGCCTTAAAACTCGTAAAGGTTAAATTATTAAAAATGGTGGAGCCGAGGGTACCCGAGTGACTTAAGCGAATCAGTGAGCGCAAAACAAGCGTTAGAGTCTAAGTTAGTTAAAGTATAGATTTACAAGTGACTTTGGTTTAATTCCAACTTACTTGTTGTTTATAGGTTACCAGACTCGTCCCGAGCCTTTTATCACCCCAAGTCGCTCAGGCAAGTTTTCTACCCGTTATACTGTTGTTGTGATGTAAATATATGTATATGCATGATCTTGCGATAAATGCATATTGGTTATTTAGCAAATTTTTGCGATATATTGGAGCATGCTGATATGGTATATATGCATGCCTGTTTCGCATTCTTTCCATATATATATCTGTTGGTTCAGTTGATAATACCTATGCTAGAGGATAGCGGTAACTTGCATATACCCTTAGTATAGGGACCCAAAGGTGAAAATATTTTCTAAAACCGGGAGTCGAGGATCCCGAGTAGATTTTGTATATATGGATATGGATATATATATATATATATATTTATATATATATATATGGTTATAGTTTTCCAAACTATTAATCGAATAAGATTTATTCGATAACTTTAACTTTATTTATTTATCTGAATATTATTTGAATATTCATTCGAGGGCTTATGACTCTTTTATATATTATTATTTAATATTATTTGAATATTCATTTGAGGATCTATGACTCCGATTATTTGCTGAAATATATTCTTTATTTTATTAAAGAATAAGGTGTTAATAATCAAACTTATTTTCGATTATTCAAATAAAGATAATACTTTCATATAAGTATATCTTTGGTTATTTAATACTCGTTTCAAGTATAAGTTTTAATACTTCTACTTCAATTATTTTTATAAAGATTATTCTTTATGGGAATATTATTTAAATAATAATATTCAGTCATTTTCTAAATATTCTGGGGACTGATTTACTTCATTAAATCAGCTTTACTCCAAACACTCTTTAAAGTGTTTTCGAGTCTTCAAAATGATTTTTAAAGTCAGAGCGGATCCCAAAACTCATTTTTATATTTGAGATCTTCCTTTTTAAGGGGATTTAAATACTCGCTCAAAACCTGGGGAATCCGGCTCTGTGGTGTATTTTATATTCGCAACGAGGTTGCAGTTTTGGTAAATGAATTGATTACTTGCCCAACGTTCGGGAAGTAAGCCCATCTAATTGAGTCGGCATAAGCGACAGGCCGGGGTACGGTCTATGAAAGTGTAAGTGGCTGGGTGGCAGTCCATCAACGCGTGAGGGGCCGGGTAACGGTCTAGCGCGAGGTCCTAATGCGGCCAGGGTGATGACCGGTGAGGAATTCATCCATCTACAGTAGAAAAGGTTACTTATTGGTATCTTTGCCTGATCAGCAAGATATCTGGTTTATGCCAAAATTCTTTTCCTTCCAAATTCATTGGTTATTGCAACTCTGTTCATACTTTACATGACAGAGGTTTTCAGGAAATGTATGGGAGATATATATGAATATATTTATATATCGGGACTTAATGAAGTATCTCGTAACTTCATTATTTATAATGATATTCAAAGATTGAATCTATTCAAATCTTGTCTTGTAGTCTCATCTATGTGATGAACCTTTGAAACTGATTATAACTTGAACGGGGGTAGTTCAAGTAGTATTTGGGAAAGATATAAGTATTTTGGGGTATCTTGTAACTTCATCTTTTAAACTTATATCTAGTTAATGATTATCTTATGCATGACAAAGATTTTCAGAAAAACATTGAGACAAGGTTAGATATATGAGATCACCTTGCAACGATATTTTTATACAGTTATACACTGGAACTCTGTGTATATTATGCATGGAAGAGGACTTCCAAGATTTTGAAAAGTATATATGTATATATACTGAATATTTTGCGACTTCATCGCATTAAGATATCAAACTTGGTTCATTTCTTTTGACCAAGACTTTCATGAGTACTATGAGAAGGCTCATATGTTGTAAATCATTATACATATTATTTTGGTGGGCTTGCTGCTCACCCTTGCTTTATTTCTTCATCACACAACAACAGTTAGGAAAGATGGCCAGACTCCAGCAGACCCAGCGCAAGCGCGTGGGAAGCGTCCCGCGTCTTCCCGTTGATGTTGTAGCTGCTATAGCTGCAGAGGTAGATCTATTGTAGATTAGACCATCTACTTTTGAGAATCAATTATGTATAATTATAACTTGTGGCAGATAATGGCAATTAACTGTAAATTTATCAAGAAATCATTTTGGGTTGTAATAACTTTTAAATTGTGGATTCAAAAACTTGTACTTATTTAAATTTCATCTCTGAGACTATAACGGGTTGTGGTGTGTGTTAGTGTGGGGTCACAGCATAAGGTTATTATTATTAATTAAGTGAAGTGATATTGTGGAAAGAAAGACCGTGACGACCCGGATCCCCGACCCCGGATCTGGGGGTGTTACACCCCCTCTCATGCATATTCTTGTACACTTAATTTAAATTGGCAGTGTAATCTTTATTAGTATCCACTAGTATAAATTTGGCAGTGTAAGCCTATTTTGTAATAACAATTTTTTATCTTATAAGTTTTGCTATCTTTGTTAGTATCCACTGTTTCTGATCATTGTCCTCTTTTGTTCCAAAAAGAAATTAGTTAATTCTAAACTGCTATGTTTTGTTAATTTGGTAAAAAGAATGTTTACATTGAGAAGTAACAGTAAGATGAGCCAGATGACAATGAATGAGCGCCAACAAAGTCTCAGATCAATTGTAAGACACCAAGCTAGTAATCGTGGATACATCTGGTTTGATACCTTGATAATCTAAAAATCTTCAAATTATCTTCTAAGTTCTAATATCAAGTCCCCATTTCTTTCCATTGTCTTTGTACTCCTCTTTAATCTGTATGTTAAGGCATTAAAAAATGCCTCTGCTTCAAAGTCTAAATAAAATTTTACTTCCTTATTGTTTGTAATTAGTATTATTTATTAACATTTTAATAAATGTTTAATCATGCGGATGATGGTACTTAAGTACCATTTGAACAGGGTTAAAAGGATTTACAAGGCTGGAGTGTGCTTGATGTTAAATAGCTAGTTTAAAATACAAATAACTACTGTGTAAAATGCATGCTGCAAATAGTTACTATGTAAAACGCATGCTGCAAATAGCTACTGTGTAGATTATGCTAGCATGTCCTTTTTATTACATGATATTTCAGCAACGTGTGTGTATTGAAATAAAATATGATACAACATTATTTTTACACAGTACATATCATTTTAGGAGCCAACATGGTTTTGTGCATTCTGTAGCCTTACAAAAAGCACCTGTAGACCCATCCCAACTTGTACAACTAGGATTGGTTATTTTAATAATAGCCCCCTTATATTAAATTTGTTTTTTCATTCATTCATCTGTTGTACAAGTTTTTGATAATATTTACATTTTTCAGGTTCTTAAAAAAGCAGACATGGTTCGTAAAAATGTTGTTGAAAGTATTCTGGCGGAACGTGATATATTAATTGCAGTTCAAAATCCTTTTGCGGTGAGCACAGAGTACTACTACAAATTAAAAGTGTACCTTAATTTGGTTTCTGTTTTTATAAAATTAATGTCAAATCTACAAGGGGTCCGCTTATTCAATTCATTTACCTATCGTGAAAACTTGTATCTCATGATGGAGTACTTGAATGGTGGAGATCTATATTCGTTATTGAGAAATCTTGGCTGTTTGGATGAGGATGTTGCCCATGTATATATTGCAGAAGTGGTAAATGTTATAATTTTTAGAAATTATTATGTCATTCAAATTGTTGTCAAGATATTAACTTCAGTTTAAATTATTGATAGGTGCTTGCTTTAGAATATTTACATTCTTTGCATATCATTCATCGTGATCTAAAGCCGGATAATTTGTTAATTGCACACGATGGTCATCTGAAGGTAGCTTATTCCACTTTTCCTTCAAAGTCTGTATTATGTATAAGGCCCTAGAAATTATATATATCGTTGTTAAGTGCTTATGAAACCAAATGTATAGGACTTGTGAATCCCTCAGACTAGACTGTGGATGAACTTTTGCAGCTGACAGAACACTTCAATTTACCATTACAGTGATACATTGTGATTTTTGGGAAAAAGAAGACGAGGTAAAAACAGAGAAAGGTAGAAGCGCGAGCTAAGAAAGTATTTCAAATGTTTCACATAACTTATATATGAGAAAGCATAAAATTCTGCTGCCCCTCAAGGTATCTCAATATTGACAGTAGTGTTAGGAATACATGTGCATTAGTTTGATGATATGTTTAACAAAACACTTAAGTAGAAATCTAGTGTTTGTAGCCTCAACGGATAAGACCACTTTGGCTATCCGTTGATGGTGTAGCTTTACTTAGAAATAAGTCTAGTGTTGTAGCACATTTCAGTCTCTGAATTTGAGATATAATTCTTAAATATTGAGGGAAATTATAAGTCATGTTGACTACTAAAGGATATGCAGATAGGAAGGCCAATTGTAAATATTTCATGCCTTGTAATTTTGTATAAATGAAATGGTGTCAACGGATAACTTAAAGACCTTCAACGGATGAGAAACAAAGCTTCAACGGATGTCTCTAAAGCTTCAACGGATAACATCCTTCAACGGATGAGTGCATCAACGGATAGAGCTTCAACTGCTAACACATCAACGGATAAAGCCATCAACGGATGAAGGCTTCAACGGATGTTCTTTTAAATAGCAGTTGACAAGTGGTAGTTGTACCTACAAACAGAGGCACATGGGTTGACAGAGACAACTGAGATGTGGTAGCCTATTTCAGGAACATCAGAAAAAGCAGCCGTTCTACTCTAGTATAAAGAGGCAATAGTCAACAATGCACTGGAGTAAAATGGAGAAGAAACAAGTGGAGAACTTATTTTATTATTGTACTTTTTATCTTTGTCTTCACTTGTAAACTTGGTGTTATATAAACCAAGTAGCAGCTAGTAATTAGATAAGAATTTTTCCAGAGCTGTTTAGAAAAATCTTGAGAAAAAATATCTAGTTTGTACTAGGATGCAGCTGTGATCAACTTCTTGAATCACAGATTTTCTGAAATACCATCTCTGGTGGAACAACAAATCCACCAGAAAAGTTTTTTAAGGTCTGTTGTGTTCTGTACTTTTGTGCTTGAATATATATCTGTCTGTATTAGCTTAAAGCAATTCACACACTTGTTTATCTTAAACACACAGCCTTTGAAACTGCTCAAAACTTGAAAAAGTTTTGAGATTTACATTCAACCCCCCTTCTGTAAATCTCATTGTTAGTTCACTAGGAATAACAATTGGTATCAGAGCCGGCTCTTGACACACAAAGAGTTTAAAGTTCTTGGAAACTAACAAAGATGAGTAAGAAGGATATTGGAGTAAAAATCCCAGTTCTTGACAAAGACAGTTATCACCATTGGAAGGTGAAAATGCACCTTCATCTACTCTCCCAAGATGAAGGTTATGTAAACTGCATTGAGAATGGTTATCACATTCCCCACAAAGTAGCCACAGTTGCTACAACCACAATTGTTGTTGGTCAATCCATTCCAAAACCTAGAGCAGAATGGACAATGGAAGACACAGAAGAAGTCCACAAGGATAAGAAGGCTATGAACATTTTGTTTAATGGTCTTGACAAGGATATGTTTGATAATGTGATAAATTGCACAACTGCCAAAGAGGTTTGGGACACAGTTCAGCTACTGTGTGAAGGTACAGAACAAGTAAAAGAAAACAAAATGCAGCTTCTCATTCAACAGTATGAGTATTTTCATTTTGAAGAAAATGAATCTTTAAATGACACATTCAATAGATTCCAAAAGCTGTTGAATGGACTGAAGCTGTATGGTAGAGTGTACCAGGTGAAGGATTCAAATCTTAAATTTTTAAGATCCTTGCCAAAGGAATGGAAACCCATGACTGTCTCCTTGAGAAACTCTCAAGATTATAAGGACTTTATTCTTGAAAGATTATATGGAATCTTGAAGACTTATGAACTAGAGCTGGAACAGGATGAGGTATTGGAGAAGGGAAGAAAGAAAGGAGGTCCAGTTGCCTTGGTAGCTGAAAATGAGAAAGAATGCAGACAAGAAACTGTGAGATCAACATTAAACTCCAAAGATGGCACAAGCAAATAAGAATCAAGCAAGGGGAAGGAGCAAGTTGCTGAGAATGAAGACAACTCCAGCCAAGATGACTCTGATGGTATTGATGAGCATCTTGCATTTCTGTCCAGAAGATTTACAAAGATGAAATTTAAGAAAAACACTAGAGCCACTAAACCTCATAAGAACATGGTGGACAAATCCAAGTTCAAGTGTTTCAATTGTGGTATAAGTGGACACTTTGCAAGTGAGTGCAGAAAGCCAACTACTGAAAAGAAGAAATTTGACCAAGTAGATTACAAAAAGAAATATTTTGATCTACTCAAGCAAAAGGAGAAGGCTTTCATTACTCAAGAAAAAGACTGGGCAGCTGATGGAGAAGAGGAGGATGAAGATGTGGAATATGTCAACTTGGCTCTCATGGCTGATTCTGAGGAAAATGAAGTTAGTTCATCAAGCAACCAGGTAATCACTACTGATTTAACACAGCTTACTAAAGAAGAGTGCAATGATGCTTTTAATGACATGTCTACTGAATTGTATCACTTGCGTGTGTCTCTTAAATCTCTTGCTAAAGAAAATAGTAGGATTAAAGAGAACAATCTGTTTTTAAGTAATAGAAATGCTTTGTTAGAAGATAAGTTGATTGACCTAGAGAAAACTAAGCTACATTGTATATCTGTTGAAAATGAACTAGCTGAATCTGTTAAGAAAGTAGAAATACTTTCTAATCAATTAGGGAGAGAGCAAGAGGTGATTAAAGCCTGGAAGACATCTAGGGATGTTAGTGCTCAAATTGTCAAGGTCCAAGGAATTGAATCATTTTGTGAGACTGCCTGGGATAAAAACAAAAATAAAATGGAATTAATTGATGGGCTGTCAACGGATGTGGAATCAACGGATGATGAAAATTATCCGTTGAAGGAAGAAAAGGAGCATCCATTGAAGGTTCCTCAATTAAAACAGGCAGATATTTCTAACAGTGAAAAACTAAAGAAACTCAACAAAAAGTTTGGTTCAACTTCCAAGAACTTTGTCAAAGAAGAAGCAAGCACATCCAAAGATTTCAGTAAGGTGAATATAGGACACATGACCTTAGAATAGTTAAAGAATAGGCTCAAAGTGGTTGAGGATAAAAAGGAAACTAAAAGGAAATCTAATAGAAATGGGAAGGTAGGGGTTAACAAACATAACAATTACACACCTGATAAGTATGCTCCTAGAAAAAGCTGTGTGCATTGTAATAGTGTTAATCATCTATCTGCTAATTGCAAATCTATTAAGAAAACTCCCATACCTGTACCCTCTTCCATGCCTAATATGTCTGCATCACCTCTGCATGCTATGCCTGTTATGTCTCAACAGAATCCTTATGCATATTTTGCAAACATGCCATATTTTAACAATCCTTATCTCGCTGCATTTAGTATGCCTCAAATGCCATACAATATGCCTATGTGGAATAACATGTTTGCACAATCCATGCCTTATCAAATTCCAAATGTGCTAAATGATTCTGTGACTAACCCTACACCTCAACCAACTACATCTAAGATCAAGGTTGACTCAAAGTTACCTAAGTCTAAAGATGCAGGAGGAATGAAGTCTAGGAGAAAGGCTAACATGAATGGACCCAAGGAAACTTGGGTACCAAAATCAACTTGATTGATTTTATGGTGTGTAGGGAAACAGAAGAAATCTATGGTACTTGGACAGTGGCTGTTCAAGACACATGACAGGAGATTTCTCCCTACTCACAGAGTTTAAGGAGAGAGCTGGCCCTAACATAACCTTTGGAGATGACAGCAAAGGGTTTACTATGGGATATGGCTTGATTTCAACAAGGAATGTCATCATTGATGAAGTTGCATTAGTTGATGGTCTCAAGCACAACTTACTGAGCATCAGTCAACTATGTGATAGAGGGAATACAATTTCCTTCAATTCTGAAGCCTGTGTTATCACCAGTAAGAAAGACAACAAAGTGGTTCTAACTGAAGTTAGAAAAGGAAATGTGTACTTAGCTGACTTTAACTCTACTGATGCAGAATCTATTACTTGTCTCTTCAGCAAAGCAAGTCCAGTTGAAAGTTGGCTATGGCACAAGAAGCTATCCCATTTGAATTTCAAGACAATGAATGATCTAGTCAAAAAGGACTTAGTTAGAGGAATTCCTCTTGTTGAATTCTCAAGGGATGGTTTGTGTGATGCTTGTCAGAAAGGCAAACAAAGGAAAGCATCATTCAAAAAGAAACTTGAAACAACAATTGATGAACCATTACAGCTGCTACATATGGATTTGTTTGGACTAGTCAATATATTGTCAATTGCAAGAAAAAGATATTTCTTAGTGATTGTAGATGATTTCTCAAAGTTTTCATGGGTCTATTTTCTTGGATCAAAGGATGAAGCAAGTGAAATCATTATCAATCACATCAGGCAAGTCAATAATCATCCTGACTTGAAGGTTAGGAATATCAGGAGTGACAATGGAACTGAGTTCAAGAATTTGACAATGAGGCTGTTCTGTGAAGAAAATGGAATCATGCATGAGTTCTCAGCTCCAAGAACACCTCAGCAAAATGGGGTAGTTGAAAGAAAGAACAGATCTTTAACTGAGGCTGCTAGAACAATGCTTGAAGAATCAAAGTTACCAACATATTTCTGGGCTGAAGCTGTTAATTGTGCCTGCTACACTCAGAATATTTCTTTGATCAATCAAGCTAAAGGCATGACTCCTTATCAGTTGTTCAAGAGAAGAAAACCAACTCTAAACTTTCTTCATGTCTTTGGATGTAAATGCTTTATACTGAGAAATCAATCTGACCATAAAGGGAAGTTTGATGCAAAGGCTGATTGAAGGGATATTTGTTGGTTACTCAGCTGGAAAATCTTATAGGGTCTACAATCTAAGAACCAACATTGTTATGGAATCTGTGCATGTTGTGTTTGATGATAAAAAGATTGATGGACTAACAGATGAGGGACACCATGAGAGACTCAAATTTGACAACATTGAGATATATTGTGATGATAGTGAAGAGGAGACTGATGAAGATGACACTTTAAAAGGGATTCAAAAAATGCCCTTGGATAATACACAAAATTCTGCATCCGTTGATAGAGGCAATGCAGTATCCGTTGAAAGACATAGTGCATCATCCGTTTGAAGTACAAAATGAAAGCATCCGTTGAGCATAGTTCATCCA